>NW_026294540.1:38561381-38776381 GCF_007827085.1 Peromyscus californicus insignis
CATGTGAGGTGGTTTGAGTGAGATGCCCACCATTAGTCTCAGGTACTTGAGTATTTGGTACTCAGTTGATAGTTTTTTGGAGAGGATTAAAAGGTGTGGCCTTGCTGGGGGAAATACACCACTGGAGACAAGCTTTGAAAAGATGTGTGTTGGGGCTGGAGAGATGGCTCACATGTTAAGAGCACTGGCTGCTCTTCCAGAGGTCCTGAGTTCAATTCCCAGGAACCATATGGTGGCTCACAACCATCTATAGTTGAGATCTGGTGCCCTCTTCTGGCCTGCAGGAAGAACACTGTATACATAATAAATAAATAAATCTTAAAAAAAAAAAAAGTATGTCATCCCAAGCTATCTGTTTCCTGCTCTGTAGATGGAGATGAGCTCTTCTCTAGTACCATGCCTGCCTGCCTACCGCCATGCTCCCCTCTGTGATGGTGATGGACTCCTATCCCTCTGGAACCATAAGATCCAAACAAACTCTTCCTTCTTAAGCTACCTTTGTCATGGTGTTTGATCACAGCAACAGAGACAGCTTGCACACACGACCACACACCCAATACAAATCTTCAGATGGAAGATTCTGCTGTAGATGTCAATGTCGTCTCCACTGGATGTGTAACACGTTTCCTCCCTTATGGCCTGCTGGGACTGAAGTATATTTTCACAAACCTCACAAGAGAATAAATTTCATAAATAAGAAATTGAAAATCGGGGTTGGAGAGATGGCTCAGCAGTTAAGAGCCCTTGCTCCTCTTCCAGGTGACCTGAATTTAGTTCCCAGCATCCATGTTGGGCCACTCACAACTGTCTATAACTCTAGCTCCAGGGGCTCTAACACACTCTTCTGGCCTCAGTGAGCACCTGCATTCATGCATTCATGTGTCAACACACACACACACACACACACACACACACACACACACACACACACAGAGAGAGAGAGAGAGAGAGAGAGAGAGAGAGAGAGAGAGAGAGAGAGAGAGAGAGAAAAGTGTATCTTTTTTTTTTAAAAAGAAGCTAAAAAATTGATTTTTTTGGTAGGATCTCCCACCTATGCTAGCTTTAAAAATCACATGTAGTAGAGGATAACCTTGAACTTCTGATTGATCCTCCTGCCTCTAACTCCTGGGTACTGGGATTCCAGCTGTGTACCATCACACCCGTTTAAGCAGTGCTGAAGACGGAACTCAGGCCTTCTCATGGCTGCTAAGCGTTTCGTCACCTGAGCCACAATTCTTTCCCCCCGCCCCATGCACTACACCTGCTGAGAGATTCTTAGAAGTGCGTGCTAATCTACCTGGATGTCAGTGCGGGCATTTTCAGTGGCGCTATACTGCCATGTTTCCCATCTCAGTTGCTCTCATAGGTTTGCAGTTCCCTCTCTGGACTCCAGGACATCCATGGAGGCAAATTCCTTGTTTAGTTACAGCAAAATAGAGCTTGCAGGAACCTCCAACGTCAGCTGGAACACAACCTGCCTTTCTTCATCAGCTCTTCGCAGTGTGTGATGCTGGCCTAGTTTCATTCTGTTGCTGTGATAAAACACTCTATCCAGAAGCAACTTGGAGAGGAAAGGGTTTACTTGACTTAACACTTGGAGGTCACAGTCCATCACTGAGGGAAACCAGGGCAGGGACCATGGAGAACACTGCTGGCTTGTTCTCTGGCTTGCCTGCTCACAGGCTCACACTTATCTAGCCCTCTAACACAGTCCAAGCCCACCTGGTTAGGAACAGTGGCATCCAAAGTGAGCTGGGTGCTCCTGCATCGATCAGTAACCGAGACAATCTCCCACAGACTTACTTCCCTGAGGTCTGATCTGGGGGTTTCCTCAACAGTATGTCTCAAGGTGACAATTCAAGCTATCCAGGCCAAACAGGTTTTAGAAGGTGACGCCACAGTTAAGGCATGGACCACCATTAGTTTCATCCAAAACAGATCTGTAAAGTGAGACTATACATATAGTCAGTGAAAAGTCTCAAAATCCACAGAGGGTAACAGGGTGGTTGGGAAGAAATCCTAAAAGCCGTCTGGATCCCATGGCCTCACTCCAGATCCATCACTCATTCTTTTCTATTTAAGGTTTTTTATCTTTATCTATGTGTATCTCTGTGTGCATGTATATGTGTGTATGTGTGTGTGTGTGTGTGTGTGTGTGTGTGTGTGTGTGTGTGTGTGTGTATGTCTGTCTGTATGTGTGTTGTTGTTGTTGTTGTTCCCCACAGAGGCCAGGAGAGAGCATCAGATTCCCCTGGAGCTGGAATTACAGGCAGTTGTGAGCCATAGAAAGATGACGGGAAACAAACATGAGGCCTCTGGAAGAGAATCAAAGGCTCTTGTGAATCAAGTGATCCATCTCCCAGGCCTTATCTCTCAATCACTTGACTGTGGAAAGATATTATTTGTACTCCTGGTTACCTGACCTAGCACTCAGAAGCACATACTCGTGGTCTGCAGCTCCTACCATTCTGTGAGCCCCACAGAAAACTTCCAAGATTGCTGACACAGAGGATAAACTGAAGGCAGGGCTGGTGACAGATTCACAAGGAAAAGATAAAAACAAAACAAAACAAGGACGACACACATGTGCTATTTCCCCACAAGCTGGCTTGTTAAATATTTAACCTAAGGCAACTGACCCCATAAACTTTAGGATGCTCAGACAACTTCAGGCAAGTTAATGGCACTCAGTCAGACTTTAGGAGTAACACTGTTAGGAACAGTCCTCATAGTTATCATAAAATGCTGACACTTCTTGAACGGGTTCTATTCTCACAACATGGCTGCCAGAGGAACCTAAGACGGCAGGTGCTTTCATGCCAAGGATGGCATACCTGCTTTCCCAGAACTGCCTTGCTGTTGCAATTCTAGTTAAATATTAAACAAAGACCTTAACTGACCACATAAAACTTAGAAAGTTTAGGTGATAGACTACTGGAGGAATGTCCAAGTGGGTTCTCCCCAAGAGGGCAGGACTAGACATAATTCTAGCTGTTCTCAAGGAGTTACTCAAGTACCCCAAAAATGTACTTACCAAAAGAAGACATTCTGTGAAAGCTTCTGGAGAAATAATAGATCTGTACACACTATCTGGGGAGTCAGGTGTGGTGACAGTCGCCTGTAATCCCAGGACTGAGGAGACAGAGGCAGGCAGATCTCTTGAGTTTGGAGCTAGCCTGAAACAGAGCAAGTTCCAGGACAACCAGAGCTACACAAAGCAACCTTGTGTAAAAAAAGAAATTACCTGGGGAACTTTAATGAAAAATGCCCAGTTCTGGTTGGCCAAGCGGCAGAGATGGAGGACTCCCGAGAGAGCGGTGTAGCTAAGGCTAGCCAAATCTATAAACTCTGGGTTCAGCAAAGGACCCTGCCTTAGTACAGTAAAAGTGGAAAGGAATCAAGAGAGACAATATCAACCTCAGGCCCACACACACAATTTTGTTTATAAAGCCACATTAAAGAGGCTTCCATTGGCAAAAGAGGAAATATACTGAGCATCAAATTCTATAACTGTGTGGACTGTTCAATATCAAATGTTTAAACCCATGAATAAACTATAAACTTTTTTGTAACTTATTGCCTAACACTACAGTGTAGCAATACCTGTTATGAGCAAGGTATGGACTCCATGCCAAGTATCAAAGGAAAACTGACCGCCTTAACAGGAAGCAACAAGAAGTTGATCGTTGTGAAAGCAGGTCAGTAAGGGGATGAAATCAAACACTCAGCCCACAGTTTTCTTTTGAAAGATTTATTTTTAATGTATGTGTGTGTCACACATATGTGTGGGTACCGATGGAGGCATCAGACCCCCTAAAACTGGAGTTCCAGTGAGGGCTGGGACCTGAACTTGCATCCTCTGGAAAAGCAGCAAGAACTCTCACCTGCTGAACCATCTCTGAGGCCCTCAGCCTGCGTTTCTTGTGAGGGCTGGAGAGATGGCTCAGCAGGTAAGAGCACTGGCTGTGCGAGCATCAGGCTCTGAACTCAGATCCCTAGCTCACAGGTCAACTGTAACCACAGTGCTGTGGTGAGGTGGAAACAGGAAGACTCCTGGGGCTTGCTGGCAAGCCAGCTTAGCCTATTTGGTGAGTTTCCGACCAGTGAAAGGCCCTGTCAATCCAAGATGGAGGGCTGGATTGCTCAGTGGTTAAAAACACTGTTCTAGCAGAAGACCCAGGTTCAATATCAAATCGACATAGTAGCTCATAATTATTCATGACCCCCATTTCTGAGGAGCCAATGTCTTCTTCTGACCTCCAGGTCATACACATGGACAGGTGTCGGGCATACACATGGACATACATAAAGACAGGCAAAACATATATACACCCATAAAAATAAATTTAAAAACAAATTTTTGTTCAACAAGATGAGGACAAGATGGCTCAGCAGTAAAGGTACTTGTCTATGCCCAGGACCCACACGGTGGAAGGAGAGAACCAACTTCAAGTTGTCCTCTGAACTACACACACACACACACACACACACACACACACACACACACACAAAGTACATGCATTTTTTATTAAAAAAAAAAAGATGGCTGGCCACCTGAGGAACAACAACCAAGGTTGTCCTCTGGTGTACACACATTATTATTTTTTATTGTTATTATTATTCATTCAGAGAAAACCACAACCATTATGTTTAGTATATAAAGCCCTGATACCGACCTGGCTTTGAAATACGCAGGTCATACCTAGGTCCAGTTCAGCACCGCCATCAGAACCTGCCATTGGGCTTGGGTGGCAGGGAGCCACCAGCACTGCCTAATCTGTCTAAGATAGGGAACAGAAAGAGCTGACTCTGTACACAGACTTCAGCATTGCTAACTGTGGGCATCTCACGTAAAGTCTGCATTTGCTTCACACAGACCTGTGGACACAGCTAATAAGACAGGAATGGGGTTTGCTGAACACAAATTCAATGATGGGAGCTGGAGAGGCTGCTCAGTGGTTAAGAGCACTTGCTGTTACACTTGTAGAGAGAGGACCTGGGTCCCAGCACAATACAGTCTCTAACACTAGCTCCAGGAGGTCTGGTGCATTCTTCTGGCCTCCATGGGCACTAGACATGCATGTGGTGCACATACACACACGCAAAGCACTCATACACATAAAAATAATAATAATGGGGGGGGGGCTGGAGAGATGGCTCAGTGGTTGAGATCACTGTCTACTCTTCCAGAGGACCCAGGTTTAATTCCAAACATCTACATGGTGGCTCACAAACATCTGTAACCCTAGTTCCAAGGGATCCGAGGGTACTAGGTACATACATGGTACACAGACACACATGCAGAAAAAAAACACATGCATAAAATTAATTAAAAAATTTAAATTTGATGGTGCTGATGAAATGGCTTTTAGGTAAAGGTACTTGCTACCAAACCTGACAACTAGAGTCTAATCCATTAGACTCACAGTAAAATGAAAGAGCCAACTCCTACAAGTTGTCCTCTGCCCTCTGTGCAGGTGTTGTGGAGTATGTGTGCCTACACACACTGTTGTGTAGTAATCACCTCCAAACTGGAACATGCCATCTGAGAGAGAAGCTTGTTGAGACTCAGGAAGTTCTAAAGGGAAGCTGGTTGAAACCCACTGAACAACTCATGAGTCTCAGGAAGCCCCTGAAATCGACCAGATTCACAAAAGCCCTCCCTCCCCAAGCTTACAGAATCAGTTTAAGGAATGCAGAGGAGAAGTCTGTCAACTTGCTTGCAAGTCCTGCAGTGAGCTCCAGGGGTCAGTCTTCATGATCCCTCACCCATGCTGGGGTGGGCTTCAGAGATGCTGCTGTTCCTGTAAGTCACCCCTCCCCATGTAACTCCCCAATAAACCCAATTGTTCGTCAGGTTGGACCTTGGTGGTATTGGTACTTTGGTCTATTGTTGGTTTCCTATCTGGGGTGAGTAGACATTAGCTGACATCTTCCCAGGAATAATATCACAGTACACATGTACACATGTGAACACACACACACACACACACACACACACACACACACACACACACACGTCACAGCACACACACAGACTCACAAATAATTAAAAAAATTAAATGTCATGACTGCTTGCCAAGAAATGGAAAATAAAATCACATGTAACCCTGTTAGTCATTATCATGTATCTTTGTTGTATGTATGTACACACACATTCGTATGTGTAGGGATACATGTGCATGTGCCAGAGGTTAACCTTAGGGGTCCCTCCTCATGGAACGAACCCAGCTTGTATTTTAACACAGGGCATCTCACCAGCCTGGATCTCACCTATTAGCTAAGCTGGCTGGTCAGCAAGGTCCACCAAACTGAGGTTTACATGGGTTCCGAGGACTGAACTCATCAGGTCCTCAGGCTTGCACAGCAAATGCTTTCCTGACTCAGCCATCTCCCCAGCCCCTACTTACCTTTTTTATAATGCCAAATGGAACAGGGAGTCTCGGTAAAAAGATATCAGGAGGTTCCCCGAGCAAGACTACAGCTGCAATTACACCAGCGCAGTCAACAACATTGTCTCAGCAGCCCAGTCTAAGCCACGCACAGGGACATCCATGCTGTTTACAGATCTCAAACTCATGAAAAGAGGCAGAAAAATGGCTCAAAAGGTAAAAGCGCTTGCCACCAAGCCTGACGATCAGCGAGTTCAATTCCCACAAACTGTCCTCTGACCTCTCTACATGTACACCTTGGCAACTGTGCACATGTGAGTACACTTGTGTGCATGTGCATACGTGTGCATACACACACACACTTGAAGAATTTAACAGCAGGAAAGTCCTTTCATGCCAGTAAATTAATACAAGAAAACATAGTTACAGTCTTTTTTGCTTACATATGTGGTGTCTGGGTGTTCACATGTGTGCATGTAGAGGCCCAAGCGTCTCCCTCTCTCTACCTTGTATATTGGGATGGACCTCTCCATAAACACAGAGCTGGCTATTTTAGCTAGTCTGGCTAGCCAGCTTGCTCTGAGGACCTGACCCGTCCCCACCTCCTGCAACCTGGGATTACAGGCAGCCAGAGCAGCCATGCCCACTGGGCTCTTATGTGGGTACTAGGGATCTGAACTCCAGTCATTCTGCTTGCACAGCAAACGTTTACCTGCTAGGCTGCCGCTCCAGCCCCAGGTTGTCACTTTTAATGCCTACAGACAACCTAACTTTCCTGAGCCAGCACACACATGCCAAATGGGGTTCACCTTGCCCTTGCTGTGCTAGCTGTCAATCGGGCAGTATAGAGTCCCCTGGGAAGTTTCAACTAGGCACAGTTTAGATCGGACTGGCCTGCAGTCTTATCTGTGGGGAACTGTCTTGATCACTCATGAATTGACGTGGGAAGACGCAGCGGAATCTGGGCCTGTGCTGAATGAGGAGGCTGAGCAAGCACAACAGGCAGAGGCAGGCCCGCATCTGTTTTTGTTGTTTTTCAAGACAGGGATTCGAGACCGACTGTCCCGGAACTCACTCTGTAGACCAGGCTGGCCTCAAAAACTCAGAGATCCTCCTGCCACTTGCTCTTTATTTTTTAAGATTTGTAAAAAATCTCACGTGCATGCATGCCTATGTGTGTAGTAAGGTACTTGGAAAAGCCAAAAAAGGCCATTGGATCCCCTGGAGCTAGTTGGGGGTGGTTGCGAACCACCCAACATGGGAGGTGGGACCCAAACTCTGCTCCTCTGAGAGCAGCTCTCAACCACTACATCCCCTCTCCAGCCCTCTCACCTTGACTGTGATGCAACCAACACGGCTTCCAGCTCCTACTGGGACTTCCCCACAGTAACTGACTACAACCTGGAGCCGTGAGCTAAAAGAAATCCTTTTTCCCCTAAGGGTTTGGGTTTTTTGGTCAAGTTATATGATTGCTATAAGAAATGAAACTAGAAGAGTTGGTATTCACGCCCCTCAATGTCTCAGAGGACGAGAATCCAATGACTGGAGGAGAGGGACTACTATCATAAGGTGAGTGGGAAATGTAACTCAGGAGCAAGAAGCTGACAGGGCTTAAACCCCACCCTGAATCCCAGCACTCGAGGAGCAAAGGCAGTCATATCTAAGTTGGAGGCCAGCCTGGTCTACATAGTGAGACCATATCTTAAAAACACAACAACAAAATCCTCAGACCCAGGATTCACGGGCTATTCACAGGCTCAAAGATCAAGTTCCCCCACTAAGACGTGAGTCCTGCAAGCTCACAGATTTCTTAAAAATGTTATTTACATGTATATGTGTCTCTGTGTGGGTATGCACTTGTGTGCAGAGGCCAGAAGAGGTTGTCCGATCCCATGGAGCTGGAGTCACAGGAAGTACTGATCTATTCAATGTGGGTGCTGGGAATCAAACTCAGGTCTTCTGAAAGAGCAGTATGTACTCTTAATGGCTGAACAATCTCTCCAGCCTGCAAAGATTTATCTTTAATTATGTTCATATTCATGGGAGGTCTGTATATATAAGTGAAGGTGCCCAAAGAGGCTAGAAGACAGGAGCCTAGAAGAGTGTGTTGGGTCCCGTGGAGCTGCAGTTACAGCCTGGTGTGAGCTGCCAGAACCAAACCTGGGTCCTCTGCAAGAGTAGCAACTCCCTTATCCACTGAACCATCTCTCCAACCCAAGCTCAGAGACAGTCCTGTTTGACTGACTGATGCATCCTAAGTTTACAGAACACTCCTGCCACACTGCAGTACCTCAACGCTTACAGGATGAATGAGATGAGAACCAAGAGGGCCAGCCTGGTGGAGCAGATGTGGAGTTCCAGATACTCCAGAGGGTGGAGCCGGAGGGTTCAAAGCTTGCATGACCCACAAACCAATTCCAAGGCCAGCCCGAGCAACTCATCAAAACCTTGCCTCAAAATTAACTTTTAAAAAGGGGGAGGGGAGCCGGGCGGTGGTGGCGCACGCCTTTAATCCCAGCACTCGGGAGGCAGAGCCAGGCGGATCTCTGTGAGTTCAAGGCCAGCCTGGACTACCAAGTGAGTTCCAGGAAAGGCGCAAAGCTACACAGAGAAACCCTGTCTCGAAAAACCAAAAAAGGGGGAGGGGTATAGCTGGGGATACAGCTCAGCGGCACGATACTTGCCTCAGTATGTTAGGCCACAGGTTCAATCTCCACACCACACACACACACCCCTCACTCTCACTCTCTCAGAGGTATTATATACCCTAAAGAGCCTTCAAATATAGGGCATCAACACTAGTTTGTCTTTCAGATTCATTCATCAGGTATTTTCAGGGAAGCCACTAACTGCCTTAAAATATTTTCACGTTTATTCAATGATCAGTAGCAAAATATTAATTTCCTAGTAGCTGTGGTTACAGTGCAAGGAGTAATGGGAGGGGGGAGACTTTACAGATGAGGGTAGAATGTTCTAGTCCACGACAGTAAGGCTGCCAAGAAAGCAAAATAAACAAGACTGCATGAGAGAAGTCCCCACCTGAGGTGGAGGGCATGTGAGACCCCACACAGGACAGGCTGGCACAGCAGTGTGCCCAGGTTCTGATGTGGCACTTGAAACAACATGTGCTTTGGGATACTTACAAGCTACTGCTCTGGCTTTGCTCACAAGTGCCAAGATCTCACTGGTTCAGATCACCGCGGCAGTCTCAGAGCCAAGAGCACAATAGGTGCTTAATCAATATTTGAAAATGAAAAAGACGGAGGCAGGGCAGGCCAGAGCTAATACCTCGCGGGCAAGACAGAGCTCTCTAAAAATTGAGCTTCAAGGCTGGACACATACCTCAGTCAGTAGAGTACCCTACCTAGCATGCACAAAGCCCTGGTTTCATATCCAACATAGCAGAACCAGGCATGGTGGCACATCCTGTCACCTCAGCACTGGGAAGATGGAGGCAGGAGGATCAGAAGTTCAAGACCATCTTCAGCTACACAGCTAGTGTGAAACCAACTTAGATAATATGGGGCCTTACCTCAAAAAGAAGAGAAAAAGAGCTTCAAGCTGCCAAAATGCAACAAAATTCTGCCCTTACCTCCAAACTTGCTCAGGAGGTGGGTTCTCAAACCCCACTGTGGGAGGAAAAAAACAAAAACTGAAGCTCAGGATTGTTTCCCTACAACAGGTGAAGGAAACTGGTCCCTGTGGAAGCTCTCCACACACCAGGCTGCCCTCCTCTTGCTCGAACACACTCTGTTGTCCCTCACTGGGCACCGCCAGGCCACCTGTCACAATGAAGTCGCCCCGGAGGCAGAGCCAACGCACGGTAGGCTCACTGCACCGGGGGCTCCTGGCGATGCTGGGTCTTCTGGTGCCGGTTGAGGATGGACCTCTGGTTGAAGCTGCGGCCGCAGGCGGGGCAGTGGTAGGGCTTCTCGCCCGTGTGGATCCTCTGGTGCCGCACCAGCCGCTCCCCCTTACTGAAGCGCTTGCCGCACACCTGGCAGCCGTAGGGCTTCTCCCCAGTGTGCGCGCGCCGGTGCACTGCCAGGTTGGCGTTCCTGCTGAAGCTCTTGCCGCACTCGCAGGTGTAGGGCTTCTCGCCGGTGTGTGTCCTGCGGTGCACCAGCAGGTGCTGCCTGCGGCTGAAGCCCTTCCAGCAGTCTGAGCACTTGTAGGGTTTCTCCCCCGTGTGGCTGCGCTGGTGCACCTCCAGGTGATGCCTCTGGCTGAAAGTCTTCCAGCACTCACCGCACACGTAGGGCCTCTTGCCCAGGTGGGTCCTCTGATGCTTGGTGAGGTACTCCCTCAGGGTGAAACCTTTCCCGCACTCAACGCAGCCAAAGGACTTCTCCTCTTCATGGGTTCGCTGGTGCCTGACAAGGTTGGAGCTCCGACTAAAGCCCTTCCCACACTCAGGGCACTGGAAAGGCTTCCAGAAAGAACTGTGGGTACTGAGGGCATCCGGCAGGGGGACCCCATGCTGAGGAACGGGGAGCCCAGGTAAACTGGCCCCAGAGCCCCCAGGCTCCTGCTCACAGGCACCCCCTGGGCCAGGAACCTGGATGGCAGCTTCTCCAAACCCATCGGAAGTCAACCCAACAAATGCTCTTTTCAGGTCCTCCTGCTGGGGTTTGGCCTCCTTGTCCTTGTTCCCAGCACCTGTGTGGCAAAGGAGGTCAACACTGGGGTGATGCTCCAGCACAGACCCTCCAACTGCTGCTCTCCTGTACTAACTTTACACTCTTATCTAGGGCTTCCTGCATGCCAGGGGCCATATGGGCTAGGTCAAGTTTCCCATCACCATCTCCCACACCGAGAAAAAACAAACTTACTTCTTTGTGGGGATCTGAGAGGAACAGAGAGACCTACAGGCCGCCATCTCTCCTCTCTAAGCCCCCATGGCTGCCTATGCTTTCAGGCTCCATCATGTTGTCTACGGCTCTCTGTAATGCTGCCCCTCCTCAGACCTGAAGGCCAGCTCTCCCACTGGGACGCTGTGGCCCTGCTGGACAGGCATGTCTGAAAGGAGCCTCCTCTCACTTCCTTTCTGCCTTCCTCTCTTTCTAATAGTGACCACCAAAGGGACTTCATGCACTATGTCGTCTCCTCCAAATGCATCCCTTTATCTTGGTGGTGGTGATGGTTTGGCTTGCTGAGATAGGGTCTCACTCTGTAACTCAGGCTGGCCTTGAACTCGCAATCCTGAAGGAGGAGTCACAGGCCTGCATAACCATACCCAGCTTAGGTTTGTCCTATTAACGGTTCCTCTTCATTTCCTTTGGTCAACAACCCCAACACCTTTCACATCCATGAACCCTGAACTCTGACATTTCTTTACTCCTTACCACTTCCCTGCCCTGATACTGGATTGCATGACAGATTTTAATATCCTCCCACTTAACGTTCTGCTAATTCAGACTTTTACTTCCTTCAAACTCTAATTCAGTGGGGCGGGAGAGATAGCTCAGTGGTTAAGACCACTTGTACAGCCAGAGGACCTGAGTTCAGATCCCAGCATGCATAGAACAAGCCCAGTGTGGTCTCATGCATGCCTGTAACACCACCATTGTGGGTTGCAGAGACAGGAAGATCACTAGGACTGTCCGTCTAGCTGAAAAAGTCAAGTTCCAGGTTTAGGGAGAGACCCTGTCTCAAAGGAATAAGGCAGAGTGACAAGGGGGGAAACCGGATACCCTATTCCTTCCTCTGGGCATGAGCAAATCTAACTCAGTGATTTCCATGAAGAGCACACCTGGTGATTCTCTTCCCCTGGCCTCTTTTACATTGATGTAGTCAGTTAGCCCTCACTTACATGTATTACCATGTGTGCATGCACACATGCACACACACACACACACACTGTATTTTCTCATCCAGCATACTCCCTGTCCCAACACAAAGCTGCCATATAGGGCCTGCATGCAGGGAGTGTTCAATAACCACCTGCTGGATGAACCAGAGCAAACGCTCCTCTTCTGCTCCTTTCCTTTCTTCCAGTCCTCGATGCCCATTAGTCACGGGCACACTTCTCCAAGACTGGCCCATACTCTCCACACTACCGTCAGCAGTACCATGGCTAGGGTAAGACTCTTAAACTGCAGCTTTCAAAACTCCCCCTTTCTCACCTGTGCAGGAGACAGTCTTACCTGAGAGGACCCCACAGTCCTGTGATTCCACATACTCCCCGAAGCAGTCGATCTGAGCTGGGGCCACGTGCCTCCATTCCTCTTCAGGAAAAGCCAGAGTCATGTCTTTAAATGGCCCCAGACCCTGAAACAACAGATTGCTGTAAATACAGAAAGCTGCTCCTGTAGAGGACTGGGGTTCAGTTCCCAGTACCCACATGATAGCTAATAACAGCCTGTAACTACAGTTCGGATGCCATCTTCTGGACTCTGAGTGCACCAGGCACACATGTGATGCACATATATACATACATACAGAAAAAACATTCATATACCTAAAAAAATAAAATTAAGAGAAAAAAGTAAGAACTAGAGCTGGGGAAAGAGCTCAGTGGGTTAAGGTGCTTGCTGCCAAGCAAGCAAGATGAACACAGTTCAATTTCTAGAAAGAAAATGATGGAAGGGGAGACCTGACTCCAGCAAGCTGCCCTCTGACCTCTACATGAGCACTGTGGCACAGCCCTGTCACACATACACTAAACACATTTTCAAAAAACGGTGGAGCACTCTACCAGGAGCTTCAAAGCTAGGCTCAAGCACAGCAACAACAGAAGGACGGGACCCTGGACAAACTGGGAGAACTGCCATCTCCCAACAGCTTTAATGCGGGGGCCAACACGCTCACATCCTGCTGCTGTGGCTCTGCTTGCCCCCACCACCTCAGCATCCAGATGCACCTGCTCTCCCTCTTCAAGCTTGAGCCTGGAAGCCTGTGTGTCCCCTCAGGCCCCACCTGAAGGTTATGTTTTTCCTAAAGAACTGTTCAGTAGGTAAAGCCTGACGATCCACATAAAGGCAGAAGCAGAGAAACAACCACACAAAGCTGTCCTCTGACCTCCACACATGGGCTGGGACGAACACCCCCATATCCATCGTATACACATGCATACAATGATGATAAATAATAAATTTTAACTTTTGAAGAATAAAGTCATGTTAAATAAACAAAATGGAGTATGGTGCTTAGGAATAAGGATCAGCTGGTAGAGTGTTTGCCTAGCATGTCTAAAGCCCTGGATTCCGTCCAAACCAGATGTGGTGCCGCAGGTCCAGAATCCCAGCACTCAGGTGTGGAAACACAAGATCAGGAGCATAAAGACATCCTCTGCTACTTTTTTATGTGTGTGTGAGAGAGACACACACACATGTGCAGTCCTCAGGGAGGACAGAAAAGAGCCCCCGAGTGGAACCACAGGAGGCTGCAATCCACCTGACATGAACGCTGGAAGCCTACCTTGTATGCTCTGGAAGAACAGGAAACACTGTCAACTGCTGAGCCATCCCTCCGGCCCCATCAGCTACACATTGAGTTTGAGGGTAGCCTGGGCTACATAAGGCCCCGTCTCAAAAAATAAATTCAACAAAATCTCCAAAACAGGTAAATTAGCTCACCTGGGATGTTGCTGCAAGGAACCCGGCAGCAAGTTCTTGGTCTCTGGTGCTCACAGAGGAAAGACCTGGACCCGCATGAAGAATGGGCAGTGCTGAGCAGAACACACAGAAGGATCAGGGCTGTCGTCCACCAATTCAAAAGCACCCCACCCAACACACACACAATCTCAGAACAAAAGATCACAAAGAGTTACTTCAGGGTCAGGCAGTGGTGGCACACACCTTTAATCCCAGTACCCGGGAGGCAGAGGGAGGCAGCTCTGAGTTCGAGGCCAGCCTGGTCTACATAGTGAGTTCCAGGACAGCCAGGGCTACACAGAGAAAGATGAAATGTAAAAAAAGAAAAAAAAGAAAAGAAATGTAAAAAAAATTAAATAAAAGGGTTACTTCAGGACCATAATGACCCACAGTCAGGAGTCTGGGTGTCCCCTGCCCTGTTCTGGCTGAAAGGACTGTCCCAGCCCTGTCCCCTCAGAGTTAGACACAGTCCAGAGTCACTCATGAGGACAGCTCTCTGAGATTCAGGAATAATGAAGTCTCATGTGGGTGTGGTCTATCTCCCTACTTATCATCAGCATAGTTCCTAGTGGTTCTAGAAGGGATGAGGGGAAGAGAAAAAAATGATGAGAGAACATGATTCTAGATATACCTTGAAAAAACTAGTCAAGGTGTAAAGAACCATTCCATCTGCTTCCTACCGGGGTAGAGGAGGCAGCCTGGAATTCAGAATTATACCTTACCAGCGCCTACTTAGCCCAGTGCTGAGTTTCTGAAGAGACTGGGGGTGGACGGGACCTTCCATCCTCACCACCTGCATCTTAGCATCTTACCTTGCTCCTGGAAGGCCTGTGTCCCGTCTCCAGGGCCCTGGCTCAGCTGTTCTGCAGTGCTTGGGCCTAAGCTTTGAACTCCGTCCCCCTGAAGTATCCCCCACTCAGGTTTGACTTCTACTGGCCCCAAGTGGATGCTTGATTGCCAAGATCCTCCGCCAAGGGCTGTGACCAGCTGCTCTCCCTGGGCATGGCATGGAACCTAAGAAGAAGAATGCCCATACCAATTAGAAGGAGACCTGCTGGAAACTGTTAAAAAGAGAGCTGAATTAAAACAGAAAGGAAGCAAGGCTGGGGGTGTGACTCAGTTGGTAGCGTGCTTGCCTGCATGCAAGAAGCCCTGAAGTCCTAGGTTCCATCCCCAGCACCACATAAACCCAGGATAATGGTCAAGCCTGCAATCCCAGCACTCAGTAGAGGGAGGAAGGTCTCTCTCTCTCTCTGGGTTCAAAGCCAGCCTGGTCTAATTAGTGAATTACAGGTCAACCAGGGTTACATAGTAGACCCTGCTTTTTTTTTTTACCTAAAAAAACCAAAAAGGTAGAAAGAAGAGAGGGAAAAGAGAGGAGGAGAGAGGGGAAGGGAGGGACGGTATAAGAGAGAGTGTGGGAGGATGAGGAAAGACAGCTGCTGACCTCTTCCACATGAAGAAAGCTAAACTCTCCCAAAATGAAGTAGCAAATGAGAAAGCTGCTCTACAAAGTGGAACATTGCAGCGGCGTTCTCATGGAAATGAGGCCCTGGCTCTCTCCCCCCCGCCCCCCACAGTTTTTAATACTGATCATCAACTTTACAGGTTCTGGAGTCACCTGTAAGACGAACCTCTAGGCATACCTGTGGGGGACATGTGTCTAGATTTGGTTACGTGGGGTGGGAAGCCCCACCTTAATCCAGGTGGCACTATCCCATGGGCTGAAGTCCCACAAAGAATCAAAGGAGAAAGTGGGGGCTGGAGAGCTCAGCATCTGAGCGCACACACTGCTCGTGCAGAGCACCTAAGTTTGGTTTCTAGTGCTCACACCGGGCAGCTCACAACCATCTGTAGCTCCAGCTCCAGGGGATTCAATGTCTTCTGTGGGTACCTGAATATATGTGCACGTTCTAACACAGAGACTCACAATAAAAAGAAGTAAATGTTTTCATCTTTAAAACAAAAAGGAGAAAGTGAGCTGAGCACCAGCATTCCCACTGCTTCCTGAAGGGGATGTAATGTGGCCAGTTGTCTCACCCTCTTGCCACCACACTTTCCCCACAATCTGTGAGCCAAAAACGTGAGCACTTCTCTGTTAATTCCTGGCCTTAAGATATTTATTTAGCCGGGCGGTGGTGGCGCACGCCTTTAATCCCAGCACTCGGGAGGCAGAAGCAGGCGGATCTCTGTGAGTTCGAGGCCAGCCTGGGCTACAGAGCGAGATCCAGGAAAGGCGCAAAGCTACACAGAGAAACCCTGTCTTGAAAAACAAAAACAAAAACAAAAAAACAAACAAACAAAAAAGATATTTATTTAAGGCTGGAGAGATGGCACCTAAGAGTACTGACTACTCTTCCAGGGGACCCTGGCTCAATTTGCAGAACCCACAAGGCAGCTACTAACTAGCTATAACTCCAGTTCTAGGGGATCTGGATTCCAGAGGCACTGCATGCACATGCTGCAGATATACTTGCAGGCAAAACACCCACACACATAAAATAAAATAAAATAAAATAAAAATTTTAAAGATACTTAAAATACCTTTTTTTTTTTGGCATGGGTATGTGTGGTATCTGTGCATGTGTGTGGATGCATGTGCATGCATATGTAGAGGACAATGGGTGACCTCAGTGTCTTCCTTTATCACTCTGGGCCTTATGTGATTAAGCCAAGCCTGTCACCTGATTTCTTGCTTGCTGATTTCACCGTCCACCGAGCCAGATCACTCAGAGGATGCCGACTCCATCTCCTGAGTGGATTACAGGTGGACCATCATGCTTACCCAGCATTTGTGTGGGAGCTGGAAACACGACTCCAGTCCTCATCCTTTCATAGCAGATGCTTCATCCACTGAACCATCTCCCAACCCCTAAAACTATCTTGTAATACACCCCACTCCGCTCCTCCTAAAACTCCTTTCTGCAACAAAGTGAAGCCCAAATCTGGCTAGCCTGAGCGGAGATTCCTAAAGGTGAGTAAGGAATCCCAGTTGCCACCAGCAGAAGGACAGGCATTAGCCTCTTCCCCAAGAGCATGCAGAGCTCACAGTGGACCCCGAAAACCATCAAAACTGCTTTTTTGGATTTGAGGCTCTCCAGGGAGTCCCTGATGCCCAAACCAAGGCATCATGCCCTCCTGCCCGTGGATATCTTCCCTAGAGATGGCTCTTTAAAAAAAGTCTTCTACATGTGTATATGATGTGTGTGTGTGTGTGTGTGTGTGTGTGTTCATGTATGTGAGTATGGGCATGTGTGGAGATCAGAGCACACCTTCCAGTGCTGGTTCTCACCTTCCACCTTATAATAGGGACTCCTGCTGATCACTGCTGAGGATGCCTGGCTACCTGGACTTGCAAACTTATGGGGCTCTCTTTTCTCTGCCTACCATCTCACCACTGGGATTACACATGCACACGGCCTATGTGGCTTTTCCATGGGTCTTGGAGATCCGAACCCGGATTCTCACGCTTGCGTGGCAAGCTCTTCACCCACTGAGCCATCTCCTCACCCCGACTCTTGTTGCTAAAATTGCAGCCACTCTCCAGAAAGGCCCTTGGGGGCTGGGGGATGATGGAGCAGGCTCTATGTCTCATCCACTCCAACACTTCCTTAAGCTCTCCACTTCTGATTCCCACACCAACCGTGCAAGGCCTGGACACCCTCTTCTCACCCACCGCCTTGGCCTCAGGTGTGCTCTCCATCAGGTCCTCCACCATGGCCACCAGAGCCTTGCCGCTGTCTGGGCTGTGATCTCGGATCCAGGTGTAGAACTCGCGGGGCAGGATGGTGAGGAACTGCTCCAGCACCAGCAGCTCCAGGATCTGCTCCTTGGTGTGCAGCTCCGGCCTCAGCCACCGCCGACAGAGCTCCTGGAGCTCCCTGAGAGCTTCCTGGGGACCAGCAGCCTCTTGGTAGCGGAACTGCCGAAACCTCAGCCGGAATGCCTCAGGACTTGAGTCCTCCCCTCCCCGGCCCCATGGCAGCTCCTTCTCCAGTTTCACCACTGGAGCACCCATCTGCTGCTGAGGATCTTCTGCCATCTCCAGACGCTCTTTCAGCATCTTCAAGCTCCAGCAAGACTGAGGATGACAACAGAGAGGGCCCTTCTGAGAACAGAAGACACACGAGTCAGCCCATCCAGTTCTGTGTCTACACTAGTGACTGTTCTCAGGAAGCTGACGTATATCCTCAAATCCTACCAGCTGACCTGAGGCTTAGGTTAGTCCCGGTGGAGACAATGATGCAGACAAACTTTGAGGTCAAAACTAACCAATGCATTAGTGGCTTGACTGTGACAGTACACTCAGTCTAAAGACAATGCCACATGGGCTATTGCCACTGCTCTTGAATGCCCATGTAACTAGATGTAAAGTCAGCTGCTGAAGACCCAATACATTTTGGTTGCAGGGCCCAGAGAAATCAAGCTGGAACTGACCTGAAATTTCCTCCCTATTCTCTAGTTTTCATAGTGCTGGAATGTGCTATATGGTCCACTGGAGGAGAAAAGTCATCATTGCTGGTATTACCCAGTAGCGAAGCTTCCTGCTATAATGAAGAATGACCTGCCAGACAAGATGTCCCCTGGTGTTATAGTGATGAAGGTTATGGAGGTAACCAATTCCTTTCTAACTGGATTTGTGGCTTGCTCTATAGGAGGGAATTCATGCCTGGTACTGTAAACCTGGTCAAAAACCCACAGGCAGGGAGACTACGGGCCTAAGGGAGAACCCACTACTGTGGTTTTGCTGAAATAGACGTGGTACCAAACCACCTTCTAAATACTTACGTTTACACCCATAGATTAGAGCTGCTCTCAGGCTTGGTCAGGGAAGCCTTTCTGCTCACAGTTAATGCAGACACTTACAACTGGTCAAAGGGCTGAGACTAAGTGACTGTTGAGTGTTCCTCCCTAAACGGAACATCTGTGTCAACACCTCTACACAGCCAAGGCTCAGGGAACATAGCAGAAGAGGGACAGAAAGAACGTAAGAGCCGGAAGATGGCCAGGAGTCCCCTGAAGTGCTGTCTTCTGCACGTGACATAGGCAGGGCACTCATGCACTTACTGCAGCCGTGGTCACCTGCACAAGACCTGCACAGGACCAAGCCAGTAAAAGCAGTCAGCAGCATTCCAACAAAAGAGAAGAGGACGTGCAAATGGGACTGAGATGTATGGGTGATCCTGGGAGGAGCAGGGGGGGGGGGGAGGGGGGCTTAGGGTAGGCATAGTCAAGATACGTTGTTCGCGTGTCCAAAAATGTCAAGAGAATAGGTAAAAGCTGAGACACAGAGAGAATACGCAAGCAGCCTATATAGCTGTCTCCCTCCCAAAACACGGAAGGTTTAAAAGGAAGAAAGATGGGACTAGAGAGGCAGCTCGGTGATTAAGAGCACCTGCTGCTCTTGCAGAGGACCCAGGTTCAGTTCCCAGCACACACGGTGGCTCACAACCATCTCTAAGTCCAGTTCTAGAAGATCTGTTGTGTCTTCTGGACACTGTGCGCACCAGGCACTTACTTGGTACATAGTCATATATGTAGGGGAAAAAAAATCCACCTATACACATAAAATAAAAAAATATTTTAAAAAAGAAAGAACCAGTAGACGTAGAGGCACACACATCTTTAATCTCAGCATTGGGATGAAGAGGCAGGCATATCTCTGTGAGTTCAAGGCCAGCCTGATCTACATAGTGAGTTCCAGGACAGTCAGAGCTACACAGTGAGACCTTGTCTCGGAAAAAAAAAAAAAAAATGAACAACCATGGCGGTAGTTGCCTGAAATCCTGGTACCTGGCTTAGGCTGGAGATGGTGAGTTCCAGGCCAATCTGGCTACACAGCTGGAAAAAATGGAGAGGAAAAAAGGAGGGCAGGAGGGAGAAGAAAAAAAAAAAAAGGAGGAAAGGAATAACGGTGAGAAACGAACATTACTCCCGAGGAAAGAGGCTGCAAAGCAGGCAGCAAACTGCATCTTGTTTACTTCCGGGCGGGCAGGCTGGAGAAACAGGCCCCAAACCCCAAGCAGTAAGGCGCTCAGATTGTTGGCGCAAGTAGCGGCGAGAGGCCACGACCTTCTGCTACAGATTCTTCTGGATGTTTGCGTTTTTCTCAACCCGCTCCTTAAACCGACTCCTCATTTTTCTGTCTACATTACTCGTCCCTGCTGCATCGAGCTTTCTCAAAAGTCCGCGCTACTGCCTAGCTCGGTCCGCCGGTGCCCTGGGGGCAAGAGGCCCGCGTGGATCTTTCCACGCGGGCCTCTGGCAGACAGAAGGTGCCGCGTGGCCGTTCTTCCAAGGACTGTCCTGCATCTGCGTCTAAAACGCTTAGCGGCGCTTTTCAGAGTGGCAGGGTCAAGGTCTTCCCGGGGATCCTGGACACCCTGTGTTAGCTCCCCCCACCCTCCCTGCCTGGCCCGGCCGCGACCCGCGTGAATCTTACCTGAGACCACGGCTGTGCGTGGAGATGCGACCTCCGGGCCGCAGCTGCCCTGCCCAGCTGCAAACAGCCCCGTCCCCACCCGCCCGGACCGGGCCACGGCCTTGACTGATTGCGCGCTCAGCACCTGCCTTGGCCTGCGCGGACCGGAAGTAGGTGGCGGATGCTGTCAGGCAGGTGCCCTATGGAAAGGGCCCGGGTCCGCTTCCTCTCTAGGACACTCGGAGGTCTCAGAAGGAGGTATCTCTCTATGGTCGGTCATGGCCACTGCATGGTTTCCCGCCTTTCTCCTGGCTCTACGGCATCTCCGTACATTTTTTTAAAAAATGAATCTGTACAAAAAAAAGGAGCTTCTCTGCCCTAGGCTAAGAGATACATTAATCTAGGAGTATAAATATAAGTACTTTAACATTTTAAATGTTTTTATTTAGTTTGTGTTAGGACAACCAGAGGACTCAGTTCTCACCTTCTACCACGTATGTAGGTCCCAAGGATAGAACTCAGACCATCGAGCTTGGGGACAAGCACCTTGACCCACTGAGTCACCTCACTGCCCCTGAACATAAATATTTAGACAGCAATTTGACAGTATGTTCCTTTGGGAAATGTGATGGTTAGTTTTAACTGTCACCTTGATAACCTAGGATCACCTAGGAAGAATCTCAGTGAGGGGCTAGACAATCCCTCCCTGTCAAGTTGGCCTGTGGGCTTGATGTGGGAAGACCCAGACTACTGTGGGTGGCACCGCTCGTGGGTTTGGGTCTTGGACTCTGAAAGAATGGAGAAAGGGAGCTGAGTAGTAAGCATGCATACATTAATTCATTTCTCCCTGCTCTCGACTGTGGCTGTGATGTGACCAGCGGCTTCCAGTTCCTGCTGCCTCGACTTCCCTACAGTGAAGACTGTAACCTGGAAGTGTGAGCTAAAATAAACACAATCTCTTCAAAGCTGTTTTTGCTTGACAAGGTCTCTCCATGTAGCCTGGCTGTTCAGGAACTTGCTATGTAGACCAGGCTGGCCTCAAACTCACAGAGATTCATCTGCCTCTGCCTCAGAGTGCTGGGATTAAAGGCATGCATCACCACCACCGTGTGCCTTAATGTTTTAACTATAATGGAATTACTATAAAAGACATGTATACCAGATTCTCAGGGAAAACAAAGTTACATCTTGTGATAAGAGGGTTGTCTTAGAGCAGGTGACACTTCAGTTGGGATTAGACATGAGGGATTTTCCCTTTCTGGAAAAGAGAGAGAAGGGTATTGAAACCAGAGACTGGTGCTCAGGCCAGACATGGTGGTACACATCTTTAATATCAGCACTCAGGAGGCAGAGACAGGCAGATCTCTGTGAGTTCAAGGCCAATCTGGTTTACATAGTTTCAGTGCAGCCAGAACTACATACTGAGACCTTCTCAAAAATTAAGTAAATAAGTAAACAAAAAATAAATAATAAAATGAAAAGAGACTGGTGCTTGGAAAGGCATTCATATTTGAAGGAAATGGCATGTTAGAAGATTTCTGATGTACTTCATGTGCCCCAAACTCATCAATGGAAGAGAGAAGCCTGAGCATGGTAGTGCATGCCTGGAATCCCAATGAGCTCAGGCTGACCTGAGCTGTATAGTAAAATCAGATGCAGCCTGCGCTACATAGTGAGTGTGAGGCCAGTTTGGGTTACATATAATGAGGAGAGAAAAAGATAGATGATAGATAGATACATAGATAGATAGATAGATAGATAGATAGATAGATAGATAGACAGAGAGGGAGAACCCACTCAACCAGGAGACCTCTGACTTCAGGACAGGCTGAGGCAGTGCTGACACAGTGGTAGTTGACCTCTCTGTCTCTCCAGAGGCCCAGGTTCCAGGGCTACATAGCCAGGGCTACATAGCGAGACTCTTGTCACAAGAGAAAAAAAAAACTATGTAAAAACTTGTAAAAATGGTAGGTTTAATAAACAACATAAAACCAAAATCTCCTAGTAAAATTTTGTTACATGTCGTTGGTTGAGATGGCTTAGTGAGGTGCTGCCAACAGGCCTGACAATTCCTGGACCCATTTGGAGGAAAGAGACAACCAACTCCCACAAGTTGTCCTCTGGCCTCTACATTTGCACCATGATACACCCACACACAAATAAATAAAATGTATTTTTTTAAATTAAAAACCAATTTTGTTTCATGTGCAAATGTGAAGACTCACTTCTTTCATAGTTATGATAAAATAACTCCACCCATGGAAAACCAGATCTCCATTAAGTCAAAAGTGTTCTGCACCCCACAGGAACCTCTCACCCCTATTTAATTTTTGTGGTTAATAAAAGAAGTGAGAGAGGCTGGGCAGTGGTGCCACACACCTTTAATCCCAGCACTTGGGAGACAGAGGCAGGCAGATCTCTGAGTTCAAAGCCAGCCTGGTCTACAGAATGAGTTCCAGGTCAGTCAAGGCTACCCAGAGAAACCCTGTCTCAAAAACAAAAACATAAAACAAACACAAAACAAAAATGGTACCACAGAAGACCTAGACACAAAACAAAAAGGTACCACAGAAGAACTAGACATTTCAGAATCTCTCCTTGGGTAAAATCCATGGTCCTCAGTCAGGGCAGTTTCACATCTTAAGTATTCCTCAGTGCCTGTGGATAGTTTGGGTTCCATTAAACCAAGAGGACCCCTGATGCTACAAGCAGCTAGTGGGTAGAAAGAAGGCAGGGGTGATATTACTGATTCTTCAAGAAACAGAGTCTCCCACATCAAAGATTATCCATCCCTGCTGGCTGTGATGGCTCACGCACTTGGGAGGCAGAGGCAGGTGGATCTCTGTGAGTTTGAGGCCAGCCTGGTCAACTTAGGGAGGGCCTCCCTAAAACAAATAAGCAAACGAAAGCAAGCATGGTGGACCACACCACACTTGTAATCCCAGCACTCAAGGGATGCAGGCAGATAAGAAACTCATTGTTAGCCGGGCGGTGGTGGCGCACGCCTTTAATCCCAGCACTTGGGAGGCAGAGGCAGGCGGATCTCTGTGAGTTCGAGGCCAGCCTGGTCTCCAAAGCGAGTTTCAGGAAAGGCGCAAAGCTACACAGAGAAACCCTGTCTCGAAAAAAAAAAAAAAAAAAAAAGAAACTCATTGTTGTATCTACAGCAAATTCAAGGGAAGCCTGGGCTACATGAGAACTTGCCTCAAAAAGACAAAAATGAAATAATGCAATGAAATAAAGGGGCTCAAGTGCCTTCACTGTCTTCCAAGTTCACTATATTTGTGTTACTTCCTAAGCATCCCCAGGCCTGAACACATTATCTGCCAAGGACCACCCACAGCTGCTTAGGGCCTAAGTCTAGGCCCTGCTTCTCTAGTTGGGAGCTCTTCTTGACTGGGGCTGTGCCTGTGCATGTGGATACTGAGGGTGCCATCTGGGTGCTGGGGGCTTCAGCCTTGCAGAGCAGAACCCTTCCTCAGTCCCACGTAGAGCACTACTGACTTAGAAGGAATATTTGTGGCTACGATTGTTCCCACCCCACCAACGTACCTGATACGATTAGCCTCTTCTTGGCTTCCTGTTTTCCCCTCATCCCAAGAGAGTGGAGACTCAGAGAAAACACCCTTATGGGGCCGGCAAGATGAATCTGCAGATAAAGGCACTTGCCACAAACCCTGATCACCTAAGTTCCATCCCGGGGGTCAGCGCATATGATGGACAGAGAAAACCATTTCCTGAAAGATTTGCAATGGTGTATGCAATGGTGTGAGTCTGTTACACACACACAGGTAAATAAATCAATAAGTTCAATTAGAACTTTTAGAGAAAACGTCATCGTGGTCTTGTTAAGTTTCGTCCTCTGCCCCTACCCTGCTTTGCCTTGTCCCCTGGTTCCTCCATTGGCTCTGCCTCCCTTTCCCCCCCTCCCTGGTTGCTCCTTACTTGATGAGGGCAAAGGCTTCCAGTATCAGATAAAGAAGCAGTTCTCAGACAGGCCACTGAAAACTCTTCCGGGGCCCCCTGGTTCACGGACCTTGCCCAGAAGGGAAAATGGAAACCAAGCAGAATGTGCAGGGAGCCCAAGTCTGGGGCGATGGTCTAAGTGAATCCCTTCATCCTTGCTGTCTAGAGTGAGCACCACCTGTGCAAGTGAAAAGTGACAGCAGAGTGGGCCATCCCCAGAGCCAGCGGGATGCCTGTATGTACCACATAAGTGCAGCTGTCGGTTGACTTTGTGGTTTACAGGCCTCTGTGACTGACCTAAAACATGCATGAAATGCCATCCACGGGTAGCTCACTAGGTGGTGGTAGGCATGGTGAGCAGCCTCTTTCTAGGTACCAATTGCCTCATTTAGAAAAACCGAGGAGGCAAGCCTAAGCGCTGCCCACAACCTCCTGAGTGCTGCCACTGTAAGCTTTCAGCTCTGTTGCCAGCAGGACATTTCCACCTTCCCCTTCCATTGGGGAAGACAGGACAATGAGGTCTCAGGTGCCCTTACCCAGGGCCTGGCCCTTTGTCCAGAGGAAGCTGGAGTTCAAGTGGGCAGGACCCATCTGTCTAGGAGGAGTCTTTTACTAAAACATGAGCAGGGGTGGAGGGGAGAGAGTCTACAATTCAACTGGTGGCGGCGGCGGCGGGGGCGGCGGCGGCGGTGATGGTGGTGCAGGCAGCTATTCACAGCTTCTGGCACATTTCATCAACCTACCCTTTTTTCCTCTGTGCAGAGCCCGGGCAGGAATTCTCCTACAGTGACGAAGAGCTGACAGGATAAGACAAGCAGGCTGTCCCCTGAGCCTGGCACTCAGCAAGGAAGGCTGGCCTGGTTGCAGAGCCTCCAGGGGGGCACTGTGGCAAACCAGGTCACCTGGCAGTGTTGAAACTGAGAGACTTAGGTAAGAGAGGAAAATGATGAGGAAGATGAGGGGTATCCCCAAAAGACTCAAAGGCAGGCCTGAAGAGTCCTGCTGACCCAGGGCGATGTTTGACAGCACCATGGTTTGTAAACACCGCGTGGAAGATGAGGCTGTGGGAAAGAGGGTGCTCCCATTTTATCTCCCCAGGTCTTTCCAAATACCTACCCTCAGTGCCAGGCACAGAGGCCCATCTACCACTTCAATGCAAACCCTCCCTACAGCCAGGAGCAAGGGATACCTTTGACCTCTGTGGACCTGGAGGTGGGGGTCCTGGGATGTGGCCCTTCCGCACCCCACATCCAGATCTGTTAACCACTGTGTGTGGATGGACAAGCACTTTCCTCAGACCTGGAATGTTCTAGTATACTTTCCCCTTCCCACCTGGATCCTCTCTGCCTCCCCTTCTTTCCTCTTCTGTCTCCTTTCCAGCCCATACTCAACCTCAGGGCCTCAGTTTCCCCTGCTCCACAGGGATAAAGTGGGCTGGTCCAGAGCCTGTGGAGTCTAACTCTAAAGCTCAACTGGATGGACTTGTAATCCACGTCTTGGCCCTGTCCTAATACTTTAGCCATCTCATTTGATAGCTGGCCCGTACGGGTCCACCCCAACCTCAGCCATCTGAACACAACCTCAAAGCTTCCCCTGCTGCTGTCCTTTTGTCCACCCGGCTCCAGCCTTGGGTTTATGCTCCCCTCTCCTCCCCATCCCCATCCCCATCCATCTCATCCGGTGAACCTGCCCTTCCTTTCATAAAA
Source organism: Peromyscus californicus insignis (assembly GCF_007827085.1). Lineage (NCBI taxonomy): Eukaryota > Metazoa > Chordata > Mammalia > Rodentia > Cricetidae > Peromyscus > Peromyscus californicus. Next base: position 38,587,462 of record NW_026294540.1, read on the forward strand.
TCCTCTAAGCATCCACCCTTCCTGTTCCCAGGCCATGTGCCTCTCTGCACACATGGAACACCTTGGTCATCTCTCAGTACTCCAATCTTTATGCTGGGTTCTTATCCAAGGCTACCCCCTCTACTACCCAAATCCCCACCTCTCCTGAAGACTACAGCTTGGTCAGATCACTCCACACAGCCTTCCTGGATGATGACCTTTGTTCATTACCTTAACAAAAACCAACAGTGCACGTCCTGGTACTGGGTCACCCCAGGTGAGAATCAATGGGATGAAAACAGATAGGAAGGATTCTTATTAGCTATTTCGACTCTTAACTATTAGGAGAAAGATAATATCAATAGGGCACAGGGCACAAAGCTTGGAGTGACCCACGGTCCTACTTTGTGTGCCATTTCCCCAGCCTGGCTGTGCCCAGTGATAAGGGCCTGGGTCAGTGAACTGACACAGGGCTGCTCAGAGCTCTGAAGATCTTTCCTGCCCTCTGGGTGGTGGGACTGCCATTTTCTACGGCCCCAAAGACACAAGGATGGTTTCTAGAACTCAAGATAAACCTTAACACAGTCACTGAACACCTTAAATCCATCGAGGACACACCACTGATCCCAGATGATGTTTAGTATGGGGCTGGTGGCTGGGCAAGGGGCTTCTTCATGACCTCTTTGCACCCACCTTGGGAGCCAACTCCTCTGTCCCCTGTTGGTCTCCCTGGCCCTCTGCTTGGGGTAACATCTCTCTCCAGGTAAGTTCCCTGGGGCCAGCCATCTGTGGGTTTGGACCTGGGCTGCGGACCTGTTGCTGCCATTGGAATACCTAAGCTAAGGCCTCCAGCACAGACTGTTCAGCCAGGCCAAGGCTATGACCATCTGATGTAAATTTAGCACTCCAGGCCCCTGCTTCTCCACCTTACCAAGGATGCAGACTCAGCATTCCCTCTTGCCAATGCATCCAACACCTGGCTGCTCACCTACACTGCAAGGGGAACCCAACCTCTGGTGTTTTGTTCAGAGTCACCAAAAGTCAGATCTGCTGCATTCAAATTCCAGCTGCCATGACCTGCAAGGTGACCATGGGAGAGTGAACTCTTTCTGGGTCTCAGTTCCTTGTCTGTAAAAGAAAAATAAGTATCGAGCCTGTAAGACGGCTCAGCAGGTAACAGCTTTTGTTCTCAAGTCTGAGTACTCGAGTTTGACCTGAGTTGGAGCCACAGGACCAACAAGGTGAAAGGAGAGAACTGACTCCCACAAACTGTCTTCTGACCTCTACATATGTACTTGACCCAGTGTGAGTGGGAACACTCACAGGAGCGAACACACACACATAAGAATATAAATAAATAAACAAATAGACAAACAAATAAATAAATAGAAACTTTTTAGGGAAAATAAACAGTAGGAACCCTTTCTGTTGGGTGGCAGGAAGGGTTGAATGACCTATTTAGAAAAGTCTCCAAGCAGACATGGGGAAGGAGGCATATCCGACATGACTTGGGATGTCTACTCCCATCCCTCAGGTTCCATGCAGGCCTCCATGGCCCACATGCAGCAGACACCTGCCTTCCCAGAAGGCTGTCTGACCAGTACATCAACACCACCTCTGTGGGTGGTTTTAACCCCTTCAAACTGGGCTCTGGTTGAAAGCAAGAGCTTCCAGTCCTGGGACGGGGCAGGCTGATGACCACCTTGATGGGCTGTATACATGCAGGCCTCTTTATCTGATTGTACTCATCAGTGAATGGATGCATTTAGCATTCTAAAATGTTTTGGTTCATTACTGTATACTGTGTTCTTTTTCATTTTCTTCTTTGTGGTATGGTGGTTACAGCCTAGGGCCTTGTGAATGCCTTTAGCCTTTTCCCATTCTTCTCTCTCTGTCTTTTTTTCTCATTTCTGGACACAGTGACAAAAAGTCACCTAGGCAAACTGTGAACTTGGGACCCTTCTACTTCTGCCTCCCAACTAAATGGGATTACAGGTTTGAGCTAACAGGACCAAACCATATTCTTTGTTTTTTAAAATTCTTACAGTGTGTATGTGTGTGTGTGTGTGTGTGTGAGAGAGAGAGAGAGAGAGACAGAGACAGAGACAGAGAGAGGAGAGAGAGAGATAGAAAGAGAGAGACAGAGACACAAAGAGTGTACGTGTATACAACTGTATGTGAGTGTGTGTGTGTTTTAAAGACTTATTTACTCATGCATTTTATGTATATGAGTGCTATGTCTTCGTGCATATCAAAAGAAGGAATCAGATCCCATTACAGATAGTTGTGAGCCACCATGTTGTTGCTGGGAATTGAACTCAGGACCTCTAGAACACCCAAGTGCTCTAACTACTGAGTGATCTCCCTAGCCTCCCAGAGACTTTATCTTTTTAAGAAAAGTTCGTTCTCATTGTGGTGGTTTGAATGAGAATGGCTCCATAGAGCTTATTTATTTGAATGTTTGGTTGCCGGTTGGTACACTGTTTAGGAAGGATTAGCTGAGACAGTTTTAAAGGAGATGTCTCACTGGGGGTGGACTTTGAGGCTTCAATAGCCCATGACATTTAAATTAGCTCAATTCCACTGCCTCCTGCCTGTAGATCAGGATAAAAGGTCTCAGCTACTGCTCTAATACCATGTCTGGCCCACCTGCAGCCACATTCCCCACCATGATGATCGTGGACTCACCCTCTGAAACCGTTAAACAAGCCTCTAATTAAATACTTCCTTCTCTAAATTAGTTGCCTTGGTCATGGTGTCTCTTCAGTGACAGAACACTAACCAAGACATTCATTTATAAGCTTTGGACATTCTACCCTTTTCATTCAACACACTCTTCCATGGCTCCCTACAAGTCTTTCTTTCATGTGCACAGGAATCAAGCTTGCTTACCTATTTTGCTCCAGGTCAAGAGTTCTATGTCCATCAGCTAGTTTTGGTCAACAGAAAAAAAAAGCGAAGAACAAATTTGAAAAGCTGAGAAATGAACAAGAGAAAATGCTGATGGGGCAGGGACACTTGGGCAGGAGAAAGGAAATTGTGTGTTGGGGGGGGCGGGGGAGGTGACTGGTAATCCATTGTGTCAAAATTATCTTAAGTCTACCAATTACTTTCTTTAAAAAATTACTTAAGATACTCTCTTCTCACATCAGCTCCGGAAGCCTTTGGATCAGCTGGATATTGAATCACTAGGGATACCATAGGCAGAGCTTCCAAGAAAACCCTGTGGCCTGGGAGTCAGCCATATCACACCCTGAGACATTAACTTGCTGTGAGACCCTAAGATCTTCAATCTCTTTGCACTTCAGCGAATCTGTAACAGCCCAGCTCTCTTGCAGAACTATGGTGAAAACCAAGCTTGAATGCATATATAAGAGCATGCATGCAGTAAATGAAAACAAATGAGTCAAGTGTCCAGCTAAGATTTCTTCTCTCCCTCCCCAAAGACCAAAGACTTAATAGAAACTCACACTGTCATTATACCAACTAAATGTCTACTTGAACAGACAAGTTACTTCAAGAACTATTTTGGCATTCTTTTAAAATTTGCTTTACCTACCAAAACATTCTTAGTAATCACAAATTGTTTGCTTGTGTTTTATGTCCTGAAGCATCCCAACTGGATCAACACTCACTCCAGGTGCTAGAAAGCTGTTCTGTGGTTACGAACATTGGCTGCTCTTGCAGAGAGCAGGATTTTGATTCTCAGCACCCATGTGGTGGCCCAAAATTATCTATAAGTCCAGTTTCAGAGATCTGATGTCTCTGCTGGTCTCCATGGAGACTTACTTCTTATGAGTGAGTTTCACAGAGGAGTTTGCTGCAGGCAGGAAGGTGAGGAATTCCAAGTTGCCCACTGCTTCCGGCCGGAGTCACTAGGCTCGGTTCAAAACAAGAGTCTAAGAGTGTTGAACACACCTTTATTCAGGTAGAAGTACAAAAGCATGTTTCTAACCCAAATGCATACATGTGATTTTTACAGATTCTGCTACTTAGGGATGAATCAATCCTCTGCCTCAGTCACCTCAGGTAACTATTGGTCTCTATAAGTAAGAGTATACAAGTTTGATAGGGACAAAAAAAAACATGCATTTTTCATTTGCTTTTACATTTAAATCAATTTGATATATGTCAATTTTCTTGCCTTGATGACATCAACACTATGCTTGCTGAAGGCAAAGAAGTAAAATACAGTGGTAGGACTATCCTAGAGGTTAGCCACAAGGTTTACAGAGTGAGCAATTTATTTTAGATATTGGTTGAGGATCCTAGCGAACATTACAACATCTGAACTTTGGAAGCCTCCACTACTTGATTGACAACTAGAATTTTAAATAATACTTTTCTTATTCATAAAATGTTATGAATTTTAGTCTCAACAATTCTCACTCATACAAACCCTTCTCTTTCTCGCCAGTTGGACTCCTGGAGCTCCACTTGGGGCCTGGCCGTGGATCTCTGCATGCGGTTCCCTCAGTCATTGGATGAGATTTTTAGCACGACAATTAGGGTGTGACCCTGCAAACAAGCTTGACTATTAGGAACTTTCTGCTCTAAACTTCTGGTTGTGCATATGTCTTCCTATTTCATTAATTTCAACCCCAAATTTTTTATTCTTCTCTCATACATTACATCCTGCTTGCAGTTTACCCTCCCTCCACTCCTCTCAATCCCTCCCCCATCTCCTTTCTGCCCCAGATCCACTCCTCATCCATTTCCCTTCAAAAAATAATCAGGTCTCCCAGGGATATCAATCAAACATGGCATAACAAGTTACAATAAGACTAGGTACCAAAATAAAAATAACAAAACAAAACATCCTGGTGGTGGTAGCACACATCTTTAATCCCAGTGCTCGGGAGGCAGAGGCCAGTGATCTCTGTGAGTTTGAGGTCAACCTGGTCTACAGAGCTAGTTCTAGTACAGCTGGGCTGTTACACACAGAAACCCTGTCTTGAAAAAACAAACAAAAACAAACAAAAGAGACTAGGCACCAACCCTCATATCAGGGCTAGATGAGGCAACCCAGAAGGAGGAAAAGGGTCCCAAGCACAGGCAAAAGAGTGAGATATCCCTCACTCCCACTGTTGGGAGTCCCCCCCAAAACACCAAGCTACACAACCATCACATATATGCAGAGAACCTAGCTCAGACCCATACAGGGTCCATGTTTGTCTCTTCAGTTTCTCTGAGCCCCTATAAGCCCTTAGTTGACCCTTAGGCCATGTCCTTATGTCCTCTGGCTTCTACAGTCCTTAGTTCCCCTGCTCTGTGGGGTTCCCCATCTTCACCTAATGTTTGTTAGTCCCAATGTTGATAATCTATTTCTGTTTACTGCTTTCGGTTCTTAGTTACTGTTTGTTCTTATTTCCAAAGACTTTAAGTGCATCATTAACTTATTACTATCAACTCTCTTTAGTGTATTGATATAGGCACTTAACCTTATAAGCCTTCCTCATGGGATGCCTTCATTGTGTTCCACAGATTTGGGTATGTTGTGTTTTCATTTTCATTCATTTCTAGAAATTTTACATTTTCCTTCTTGATTTCTTCTTTGGCCCAATTACATTTCAGTAATGTGCTGTTTAGTTTCCATAAGCTTGTGTGCTTTTTGTAGTTTCTGTGGTTATCAATATCCAGTTTTATTCCATGGTGGTCAATAGAATGAAGGATGTGATTTCAGTTCTGTATTGTTGACACTTGCCTGGGTCTGCAGCTTTCCCATTCTTCACACCCGTGGACCTTACAGAGTCAGATATGGTCCCCATCCTGGTTCCTCAGCTACCACTGGAACTTCTGGAGACACAGCCCCCTCTGAACCTTCCATGCATCTGTGGACCTAAGCAGAAATTAACTTAGCTCCCCAATCTGGGTCTGCAGCCACTGCTGAAGAGGCTGCGAGGTGTGGACTTTCCTGAGCACCTGTGGACCTAAGGAGGAGATAATTTGGTTATGTCTCCTCCTTTTCCTCAATTTAATCTTTTATATTTAAAAAAAGCTAGATAGTGGTGGCTCATGCCTTTAGTCTTGGCACACTGGAGACAGAGGCAGATGGATTTCTTAGTTCAAGGTCAGCCTGATCTACTGATAGAGTTCCAGGACAGCCAGAGCTACACAGAGAAACCCTGCCTCAAAAACAAAACAAAACATGGATGAAAATTTTACCTCTATATATGTAAGTGCATCATGTCTGTGCTCAGAATCACCAGATGTCAGAAGAGGGCATTGGTCCCCTGGACCTGGAGTTACATATGGTCGTAAGCTAACACTGTGGGCTCTGGGAGCCACATCAGATCCTCTGCAAGAATGGCTAGTGCTCTCAACTGCTGAGCCATCTCTTTAGCCTCCCTATCTCTTCTTGCTGATAAAGAAAATTCATTAGGCAATCTCATGTTACTCTATAACTTTGTCCTCTCTGAATTACTACTGAACTTGTTTCACTGGGGTTAAGTGTCAAGCCAGTTCACATTCTTCCTTAGTAAAAGGTGGAATGGCCAGGTTCGTGGATGGAGCTCCCAAGCCCACAACAGGTCACAGGCCAGGGACCATACATTTGGAAGAGAAAGGTGTAAACATTATAGCATCCGTTTCCTAATTAGACTACTGACATCCACACTCCTACCCCATCAATGACTAATTAAGAAAATGCCCTACAGGCTTGCTTGCAACCCAGTCTCATGAAGACATTTTTTAAATTGAGATTCCCTCCTTCAGATGACTTTAGCTTGTTTCAAGCTGATGTAAAGCTCTCCACCACAGTGGCATCTGCTTGGACTCCCAGAACTAGGAGAGGTACAGGCAGATCTCTGGGACTCACTGGCTAGTCAGTCTCACCTCCCTGATGAATTCCAGGTCAGCGAGAGACTCTGTCTCAAAACAAAAGAAAAAGAAAAAAAAGAAAGAAAAAGATAGATGTCTGATGTTGTCCTCTGGTCTCCATACACACACTCTCATATATGCACATACACCTGAATATGTGTGTTACATGTGTGCACTCACACATATGAACACACACACACTCTTTCTTTGCTAAAACCTGGCTTGTTGTAACTAGGTTATTTTCATGTTAGCCATAACTAAAATTAAAATCCAGATGCTTTATTTTGCAACCATGAAGTGACATACATACTGTGTCATTGAAATTGCTGTGGTTTGTGTGTGACTCATGTGTAACTCACATGTTGGAAACCTTAACTCTCCAAGCAACAGAGTGGACTTTGAGAGGGAATGGGTCATCTGGGCTCTGTTCTCTGGAGTGAGGTCTTGAAGGGCACTGGAGGGATAAAGTGGGAGATAGATATGATCAAGATGCACTTTATGAAAATTTCAAAAAATAATATTATTTTAAAAGCTGGAAACTTCAAGAAAATATTTGATGAAGTGCCTGGTATTAGAACCTTGGCAAATGAAAAACAAACAAACCCCACAGCCCACGCAGCCAGCCAAAGGGGAATTAGAGTCAGTGGGTAAAGCACTTGTGTGCAAAAGTGGATTCCAAAATTCAGAGTCCAAGAATCACCCTGAAAAGTGTGCAGACATGACAGCCATTTGGTAGAGCCAGACAGGATCCCTGGGCCAAACTTGGCTACCAAGACTAGTTAGACTAGTGATCTCTGGGTTCATCGAGAGACCCCAGATGAAGTGGAGAGCTATGGAGAAAGACAACCAATGGCATCTTCTGACCTCCACAGGCATGCGCCCACACATATGTGACCCTGTGTGAGCGTGCACCCCACATCTACATATGCAAGAACAAGACACTCCAACAATAAAACAATGAAACATAAAAACAAAAAACAACAGAAAGTTTCCCTAAACAGACCAAAACCCAAAACAAAATGGACAGATAACCATTATCTCTGCTTTTTCTCCCTCAATCTTGAAGAACAGACACCATTTTCTCCCATGAGCCACAGTGTGTACGCCCTTGTGTCATTATGCACAGATGTCTCCTTCCTTCTCCTTTCTCAGTCCCTCTTCTCCAGCGGAGGTTCAGCTATTTTCCCGAGGAGTGGCGACTTGAAAGTCCTTCTGTCATTTCCCACAGGTGTCCCTTTCCTTCTCCCTTGTGGTCTGTCTCCTCCCTCTGTGCTCTACTGAGTGCCTGACCCTGTGTCAGTATCACATCTTGGTGACAGTCACCAATCCTGTCTGCTCCTTATAAATAAGTCACCAGTCTCAAATAACTTGTGACATCAACACAAAATGAACCAGGACAACAGCTGTCCTTAAACTGGGCTGTTCTCACAGCCTTGGAATGCCTTCTTTGTTTATCTTCTGGACTACTATTCCACAGTAGAGCATGTGGAGGGACATGCTGGTGACCCCTGACACTCTCAGGCCACTTCAGATACTCTGGTCTGTGCCTTCCCTAAGCTCCTGGTTCCTCTGAAGACATCTTGCAGTGAGTTACAAATCCAGTGTCTCCCACCATGCCCCCTTTTGAGACAGGGTCTCTCTATGTAGTTCTAGCTGTCTTGGAACTCACTCTGCAGATCAGACTGGCCTTGAAATCCCATAGAACCTCTTGTCTCTGCCACCTGAGTGCTGGGATTCAATGCTTGCACCCTCATGCCTGGCCTTATATCTCTCTTTGTGCTGGTCTTGTTCAAGTGTTATATTACTGTGTATCCCCCAAAGATGCATCCAAACCCAGGGCAAGTGAAGACTCAATTTGGCCAAATGGAAGACGCTCATGATTCTAGAGAAAATTATGAATGAAGACTAAAGAACCAGAGGCTGACCTAGGCTGGGAAGAACCCCTGGAAAAATCACTGTGGATGGCAGACACAATGGCCACTTGTTTCCTCAGGTGACTATATACTGGGTCAAATAGACACTTAAAGCTACTCAGGACAGCTATGTTATAAACATAATTTGTCATATTGAAAGTGGTGTGGGTCGTGATGTGACTCAGTGGTAAAGACACTTGCTGCCAAACTTGAGGACTTGATCTGGGGATCCTATTATGAAGGTCAAGAACTAACCCCTCAGCATTGTCTCCTGACCTCCACACACATCATGTCATGATCTCCAGTAAACAAGGAAATGTAGTTTAAAGAAAATAGAAGTGATTGGTATCTGCTGACTTTCTACAGCTGATTATTTCTGTTTGCTAATTATCAAGGGAGCCCTTGTCTTAATTAATGATTTACAGCTCTAACTCATGAACCCAAGTCATCCTGGCTAAACAACCTTTTGGATGCACTTATTTCCCCTACCCCTCTCTATCATGACATTAGTTGAGTTCAAGCAGAATAGGGAGGTAGAACAAATATTGGTTTTCTTCAATGATTTTCAGACTTTGCCTCCTGATTATTCTGGCATGCACAAATTGGACTTGTGAAATGAAGACATTTTGACAGCAAAAATCAACTCAGAGACTTTATTTTAAAATGATGGGTCATTTTTGAAATGTTCTGGGGTGGGAGATATCCAGAGAAAAAAGTTGAAGTGATAATGGTGAACTTGTCAAATAGTGCAGTTGAGTCCAACTCTTTGTCATGGTGACATAGTGTTGTCCTCTACAAGATTCATGTCCCAGAACCACAAATTGAGTTACAAACTGAGAAACTGTAAAAACCCACACACTTATGTTTTAAGTAAGTTTATGGTTTGGTGTTGGCCTGAATTCAGAGTTGCCCTTGATCACATGTGACTTGTGGGCTGTGAGTTGACACACCTGCAAGTGGTCACCCCCAAATTAATGTGCACCCAAGCAACACTAAGTGGGCTTAGCAGGATGGAGTCATGAAGTTGAGAGGGGGTGGGGTCATTGGAGGAGTTGGAGAGTAGAGCTCGAAAAGTGGAAACGATGTAAATACAGTACTCATGTATAGTTTTTTTAAAAGTGAGAAAAGAAGTTTTTCTTCATATATTTGGAGGATATTTTTGCTAGATTGATGAAACCTAAGAGTTTAATTGTTTGTATACACAAATAGTCATTCACTGTTATATTTATTTACAGAACTACTGAGAAGAAATGCCTTTTTCATTTTTTTAAAGACTCATTTGTGTGTGTGTGTGTGTGTGTGTGTGTGTGTGTGTGTGTGTGTGTGTGTGAGCAGTGCCTGCAGAGGCCATTTTGCTTCCCCTGGAACTGGTGTTAAGTGGCTGTGAGCCACCTGATGTGGGTGCTAAGATCCCAGTTCAGGTAGTCTGTGTCACCAGCAAGTGCTCTATGTGCTGAGCCATCTCTGCAGCTTCCTATGTTCTTTACAAAAGTATTTACTTCGTATTAACTTATTGGTGTGTGACTGGATATGTGTGTGGGTTGTGAAGACCAGAAGTCAGTATCCGGGAATGGAACTCAGGTTGTCAGGTTTGGAGACAGGTGGTGTTGCTCCCTGAGCCGTCTTGCCAGTCTTAACATTGTCTTTCAATGACAGCTGGTATCTGCACTGTTTTCTGTGCTAGGTCCTCTGGCGTCTAGGTTGAATCCAGCTTGTCACAGAGTGTCATCTTTAGACCACTGTGACACTGGGTTTGGTTTGCTGCTACTTGGCTTAGAATTGTGTGTGTGTGTGTGTGTGTGTGTGTGTGTGTGTGTGTGTGTGTGTGTGTGTGTGTATGTGTGTGTTGTCCTTTTTTTGTGGGTTTGATTTGGAGCAAGTTATAGAATTTCCTGGGCATGATGCCCTTCTTATGAAGTCTCTGGGTTGATGCAGCACTGTGGAATCCTTTGGCTTTTATCCTAAAAAAAAAAAAATCCAGTAGCAGTCACCTTGGGTAAGTTCCCTAGATATAGGTCTCCACTTAAGTAACATAGGGATTAGAGATTTAAGAAAAAATGTATATATGGGTGTTTTGCTAGCATGTATATCTGTGCACCACATACACACCTGGTGCCTATGGAGGCCAGAAGGTGACAAAAACCCTTGAACTGGAGTAACAGAACATTGTGAACCACCTTCGGGTATTGGGAATTGAACCCAGGTTCATCTTCAAGAGCATTCAGTGCCCTTACCTACTAAGCTATGACTTCAGTACCAACATGGGGCCTAGAATAGCCTAGTTATCTCAGTAACTTGTGGATCATGAAGAGAGTGTAAAGGGAATTACAAGCTGTGAAGTGCCATGTGCATGTTAGTGATAGAGTCTCTGGGAATGGTTGGAAATTAACCATGTGGAAATCCTTGATGGTTTTCTTTGGTATAAAATCAACAGCAGGGCTTAATTTCAGGGCCAGAACGGCAGCATGGAAATCCTCCTTCACCTTCTTCCAGCCCTCACTGTGGGCTTGCTAGAACTCCTTACCCTGTCCCTGGTTAGAGGGAAGAGGTCTGATATCACCCATTGGGGAGGCCTTGGATGAGGTGCCATTTCCCCCACTAATCCTATATGGCATTGGGCAAGGCTGAGCCTGTGAAAGATGAAGACCCAGACATCTACAACACAACCCCCACATCTAAGTTTCAAAGAACCTTGAGGAAGAGGGGACAGTCATATTGTAAGAGTCAGAGAACTAGGAAGTCTGCTGTGATATAGTGTCTCCTAGAAATGACAGGAAGTCACATCCATGAAGCCACAACAATGTGGTTACCTAAACAAGATCTCAACAATGACATTATCGATAGACATGATAACATGGTCAGGGAAATCTCACAAGACTCCACCTCCAGAAGAAGCGCTGTGGGCAATTAACGACTGCTGAGAGAGAGAAAATTAGTCTTCGCTAGGGATGAGTTCCTTAATTGCTTGTCCAGTTCCAACTGGTCAGCCCTGTAAACATATACAAATGAACCACACTAAACAGACTCAGCAGGTTGTTTTTATATATTTATACTTATGTATGTATGTAACAATAATAATTAAAAGGAGGCCATGATATTGAGATGGAGTGGGGACATGGGGGAATTGGAGGGAGGAGAGGAAGGGGATGATGTAATTTTATTTTAATTACAAATTTGAATAAAAAGATGGAAACCGTGAGCTTTAGAGCTACATGATCTCTTGTTTCCTGGTTGTGTTAGGGATTTATTATGCAACCTTGGGTGAATCAGTTATCATTTGGGGCATGGTTTCTTCACTTGTGATAGAGCTATCCTCACAGGGTTGGGGAGTGGATGATATCAGCTAATGTGGGCAAAGTACTTAGAACAGTAAACATTAGCTATTATTGTTTTATGTAAGCTTTTTCTTTGATTTTTTTGTTTGTTTTTGTTTTTTGAGATAGGGTTTCTCTGTGTAATTTTGGTGCCTGTCCTGGATCTCACTCTGTAGAACAGGCTAGCCTCAAACTCACAGAGATCTCCCTGGCTCTGACTCCCGAATGCTGGGATTAAAGGCATGCGCCACCACCGCCTGGCTGTTTTATGTAAGCTTTGTTGGTATAGGGTGCATGTGTGTGCATTTACCTGTGGTTGTGTGGTCCTCCACACTTCCCCAAACTTCCAGTTGAGGGAAAAATGTAATTTCTAAAACTCAAGGCCACAATGGTGGGTGACTACTAAATGTCCTTCTTATTTCTTAGTGCTCCATCCTATACTTAGGAGCTCTTGGATCCTGGTGGGGCTGGAAGGCTTGGGAGATTCTAAGTGATACATAAGATCAGAGTAATGATAAAGAAATAGGTGTCAGAAACTTCTTGATGTGGGGAGAAGTTGAGAGAGGCAAGCAGTATTGAAAAGATCTTATGATTGGGGTAAGCAGGCATTTGTTCTTAGGTCAATTCTGCTCAATTTCTCTTTTACATGGATGAAGAGACAAGTCTAGGAATACCAGAGACCACATACTTTCCATTCTCGTGTCTTATCTTCACTGTTTTTCAGAGAGAGCAAATTGTAGGAATGGTCATGGATATTAAGTACGACTGATATACTCAGTTCAATGTTGTTTAACTTTATGATACCTATCACAATTTGTAACTCAAAAGCTATGCTTTCATTAAAAATTCCCCCTCTCTCATTCTCCGTGTGTGTGTGTGTGTGTGTGTGTGTGTGTGTGTGTGTGTGTGTGTGTGTGTGTGTATGCCACTTGTATCTGGGTGCCTTTGGAGGCCAAGGGACAACATTGGATCCCCCTGGAGATAGATTTACAGGCAGCTATGGGCTACTAGGTGTGGGTGCTGGGAATCAAGTCCAGAACTTCTGGAAGTGTAGCAAGTGTTCTGAACTGCTGACCCATATCTACAACCCCAACAGCTTTTTGAAATAAATAGTACCTTTTATTGATTTTTTTTTACAATCTCATACATGTATATCATGCGTCTTGATTGTAGACACCCCAACTCCTTCCTGCTCCCTCCTAGGCATTCCTAATACATCTCCTCCCCCTTCATCTCCTGTCATTTTTACTATTGTTGTTAATAACTCACTGAGTGCAGTTACTGCTGCCTCTTAGCATGTTGACTGACATAGTGCTAATTTTTTTTAGAGTGTCTCCCTCACTAGAGATGAGGGGAAAGATTGAGATTCTGTTCTACTTAGTTCTTGGCAGTGCAGGCTTCTCCATGCACAGAACCCAGCCAGCATCCCCTCTCAGAGGGAGAAAGAGGAATGTGAGTCAAGAGGACACTAAGGTGTTGGTGGGTGGGATCACCCATTTCTAGTTTCCCAACTGAAGAGTCACAGCGACTACACTCAAGAAAGGTTAGAGGAGAGTGGGTTACCCTGCAGCCATCAACAGCTTAACCTGTTCATCTAAACCCAAAGTCTTCCTGGTTCTTTTTAGAAGCCAATGCCCTGTGAAAATTCATTCTGACCTTCCTCTAAAGCATATTTGCTAAGACGATCTGATTTCTAGACTTGACTACTGGTCATTCATACTTTCCTTCCATTCTTTCTCTTTTCCTTTGAATATATGAAAACAACAGATTCACTAGGAAGTATGGGGCCTTAGGCTCATGGCCATCTACCTGCCCTGCACATCACAGGACATGGCCAGAGTGCTTGGAATCAATGCCAACAGCCATCACCTGGTCAGTGTGTAGGACGTGTACATGTTCTAACCCATGTACCTGGCCTTTCTCTGCAGAGGCAAAAAAAGAATACATGGTCTTGGTGCTATTTAAAAATTTCTATTAAATGTGCTTTGTGGGTGTGCCTGACTGTGCTATCACATGCATGTGGAGGTCAGAAGACATGCTGCAGGGGTTAGTTCTCCCCATCAACCATGTGGGTCCCAGGGGTCGAACTCACCTTATCAGGTTTTGGCAGCAAGCACCTTTACCAGCTGAGCCATCTCACCCACCCAGAGCATTACCAATGCAGCCTCAACTTGGTGGTTTGGGGATTTTTCCTCCTGCTAAAAGGGATTGGATCTAGACATCATGCATGGTGCTCAAATGCTCTACCACTGAGCTATATTTCCCAGCAGCATGTGTGCTCTTACTTCCATAGAATGGAATTATATACAAAGAAAACATGGAGAAGCAATACTGTATATTAAAGGAATGCTCCCGAACACCTGGAGCTTCTCATCTACTGACTTCCTTATTGAAGTGGCATATACTTTTTATAATACAGGGTCTCACACTGCAGCCCAGGCTAGCTAACTTAATCTTCCTATGTAGACAATGTGGTCTTGAACTTCTGGTCTTCCAGTCTCTACCCCTGTAGTGCTGGGATTAGAACCACCACCAGGCCCTGTTATGTGGTGTTGATGATCCAGCCCAGGTCTTTGTGCATACTAGGGAAGTACTCTCTCAGGTGAGCTACATCCCCACCCCAGAGCACCCTACTGTACTTATTTTTGATGAATACACTTTGTCGTCTGACAGCGTTACACGTGTATCTGATGCATTCTGACTAATTCCCCACTCTCTCTTCCTTCACTTCCACCCTCGTCAGCCTCACTTCCTCCCCGCAAATCTCTTTCCCATGTTCGTGATTTGTCTTGTGTCCTGCAGACTTTGACTAGTGCCGTCTGTGTGGCTGTGGATTTAGAACTGTCCGTTAGAGCCTGTGGGGTCACCGCCCACCAGTGAGCACACGACTGAATACACGGCCTCCCGCTCTCCCGGAACCTGCGAGGTGTCAATAGTTCAGCAGTAAGTGGTGAGGTCTGTCTCCTTCTCACGATGACCCCTGTCACAGAGTGGTGGAGGTTGCATTTTGGTGGGTAGAAGGAATACACGAATTTGGTTTTTGTTGTTGTTTTGTCCCCCCGCAAGACAGGGTCTCATGTACCCCAGACTGGTCTCAAACTCTCTATATAGCTTTGAATTTTTTCTTTGAACTTCTGACCCCCCTGCGTCTACTCACTGAGTTCTGGGATTACAGAAGTCTTCTACCAATTACGTGGTGCTGGGGATGGAGCCAGGGCTTTGTGACTGCTAGGCTGTCACTCTACCATCTGATTCTCATCACTACTCTTAGATTTTCTTTTTTCTCAAACAACAAACAACCAAACATCTGTGGTCCCAAATAAAAATAAAAACTTTAACCAATACATCAGCTTTATTGGTATGCCTAATTCACACACTGCATGATTTACCCATTTACAATGTAATTTTCTTTTCTTTTCTTTTCTTTTTTTTAAGACAGGGTTTTTCTGTGCAACAGTCATGGAACTCTCTCTGTAGACCAGGATGGTCTCAAATTCACTGAAACCCACCTGCCTCTGCCTCCAGAGTGCTGGGATTAAAGGAGTGTGCCACCACCACCAGTTGTACAGTGCAATTTTCAATAATTTTAGATATGGTTCTACAGAAGTTACATAGTCAGTGATTTTTTTTAGAACATCTCATCACTTCAAAACAACTCCCCTAAGAGTTACAAGCAACTGATCAGAGGGATTTTCACATACACCCCACTTCATATTAGTTTTCTATCTGGTCTTTGGTTGTGAGTCATAGCTGTCAGGGGACACTTGCAGTCTTGAGCCTCATTTCCTCACTCTGTAAAACATGACCTCATTGAACCATGCTGAGCAGTTGGTCCATTGGGACATACTAGATTCAGCCATCTCTCCCAGCTCAACTTGACTGGTCTGAATGATGACTCTATTACATAGTGGTAACTACTGCCCAGAGCAGTCTTATAATCTAGTAAAGGGTATACAGGAAGACCCTCAGTGGTGACCTGGGGGGAAGGAGATGATGTATGTGTGGGAGTCTTACGTTGGGAGAAATGAGTTCATTTGTTAGGGACACAGGATAGATTCTAACAGATTGCTATTGTTTTGCTGAATTGAATTGTCAAAAATGACAAAATGTCTATAGAGGAGTTATAAAGACATTCTGTGAAGATCTGCATGCAGATGACACATTTTTTGTTTCATTTCATATATTTTTTGAATGAAGCCAGCCTTGATCAGAGGACATTTAACGTCAATGAATTTGTTTGAATTTCTGATTAAAAAAAAAAACAAAAAACAAAGAACCTTTGGTCTTCCTGAAATGACATCATTGTTTATTGAATCTGCACAGAATGTTAACACACAGGAGGTCAAAACAGGCTGTGCATGAACTTTATGATCTGCCAAAGTGAAGAGGATACCAAAGTCCAGGTGGCTGGCGCCCTGGCCCCACCATCTTCCCAGGGTATAAACACCGCAGGCTGCGCACACTTCAGCGCCATTGGGCAGAAGGGAAGCCCTGCAAAGGGTAGCACACACAGCTGGAGGGAGAACACAGGGGCGTACATTGCTGACAGACAAGCCATGATGGACCTGACTTCAGTTCTCTCCCTGGAATCCTGGGTCCTCCTGGCAATCAGTCTGGTGCTCCTATACCGGTGAGTAACCACCAAAGATCCTCTCCCACTGTGTCCTCAGGATTGGGGTAATACTCAGACCTATATTCTGTCTGCAAGGTCAAAAGTGGTATCAGAGGCAGTGGCTGGAGAGATGGCTCAGTGGTTAAGAGCACTGACTGCTCTTCTCAGAGGACCCAGGTTTGAATCCTGCCATCCACATGTAACTCACAATCGTCTGTAACTACAGTTGCATGGGATCTGACGCCCTCCACAGGCACTAGGATAAAACTTTAGAAAGTGAGCAAAAGATGAAATTAACTGTTGTAAAAACATTTTAAATTACATGTTTTTATTTATTGGGGCTAAAGGCAGCAATGGGACTCTGTGTGTGTGTGTGTGTGTGTGTGTGTGTGTGTGTGTGTGTGTGTGTGTGTGTTCATGTGTAGAGAACTTTGGGGAGTCAGTTCTCTTCTATCATGTAGCTCCTGGGGGTCAAACTCAGATTGTCAACACTGACAGCCAGTGCCTTTACCTGTGGAGTCATCTTGAAGGCGCAAAATGAAGGGACAACTGAGTTCATTTTGCATTTTTTGGCATAAGGAGGGGTCAAACCAGAGCCTGTATGTGCTAGTCAAGCACTCTACTACTGCACTATAGCCCAGTTATACTAGCTCTTAAAGTTCATATTGACAGTGTGCAGATCTGCTGGGCACACACACACACACACACACACACACACACACACACACACACACACGAACTTTCAACTCCCTCTTGCTGAGGTGAGGTTGTTTTCAGATAAGATTTACTCTGGCTATGACCTGATTGACTTTCAGGTTAACCCCAGATCCACCAGAACTCAGTAGAAACAGGTATGAACAGCGGGCTGCCATGCACACTGGACCCCTCAGCCTTTCCCTAAGCTCTCTGGGAACTGGAGAGACAGCCAAGCTGTTTGTTTCCCTCATATTGGGGTTTTGGTCATGTTTATCTCCTCTCTTCTGTGTGTGGTCACAAGGCTTTCTGTTTCGCTTTATAGATTCGGGACCCATAAACATGACTTCTTTAAGAAACATGGAATTCCTGGGCCCAAGCCTCTGCCATTTGTAGGAACTCTGCTGAATTACTACAAGGTGAGTGTTGATTGAACTCCCAATATGGCTTCCCTTGATGGCCAATAATGGTTTAGTTCTGTTAAATGGTCCTTGGGAGGAAACTCCAAGACTTCAGGCCCTCATACTGTGTGTTCTCATATTAGAGAATGTCCAGTGGGTCCTTGGGGCTCTGTTGCCAACTTAAAACTATTAAATGTGTGTATGTGTGTGTGTGTGTGTGTGTAGTGTATGCATGTATTTGCATGTGAGTGCCCATATGTGTGCAGGTGCATATTCATGGATTGTGTTGCATGGAGAGGCCAGAGGTTGATATTGGGTGTCTTCTTGATTGCTCTTCACTTTATACTTTATACTTTGAGGCACAGTCTCCCACTGGAATCCAGCTCTCTCGGCTTTGACAGGTTTAGCTAGCAACCTTGCTCCAGGGAGCCCATGTCTCTGCGTCCTGCAAGCAGGGACAATTGTAGAGCTTTAACCCCTGCCTGGCATTGACACAGATACTGGGGATTTAAACTCTGCTTTTTAGGGTGTGATTTTTCCACTGAACCATCTCCACAGCTCCCATTGTCAACTTTCCCCCATATTTATTAATTTTGGGTGAGAGTGTGTGTGTACCATGGTCTGTATACGTAGGTCAAATGACAACTTGTCGGTGAGTTTTCTCTTCCATCATATGAGTCCTAGGGATGAAACTCGGGTTACCGGGCTTGGTGGCAAATGTCTTTTCATCCTCAGTCATCTCACTGGTCCTAATGTCAGTTTATTCAAGGTCAAGTTTGCCTTGGGTGAAACGCCCAGATCTGCATCCCATTTAATCTTGATATTCGGGACATGATGCTCAAACTTTGTGAGAAAAAAAGAAGTTTGTTTCTTACCCAGTGCAGATTCTGGAAAGGCACTGCTGTACTTATTTGAAGAAAATCTTGAAGGGGTTCCCAGCTTCAAGGACATCAAGCTGTATGCACTAGATTAAAATTCTCCTCTTTGTACCCAGGCTCATGAGCAACATTTTTTCTTTTTACTGAATATTTCTGAAGCATCAGCATATCACAGACCCACATAGACATCATTGGGGGACTTTTTATATACGTGGGTTCTCTGCATAATCATTGAACCCCTGAGTTTATTTCCATGACTCTATCCCCAACATTCACCCTTCATGGTATGTCTAGGTTCTTGAGAACTAGAGTATTTTGCTTCACTCTCTTCCTGTAGGAATGGAGGTCCTGGTTAACGAATGATTCTTTTAGAAAGAAGATTTCATGCATATAAGTGTGGGTTTGTGCACACAAGTGCAGTACCTACAGAGGCCAGAAAAGGGCACTGCATTCCCTGGATCCAGAGTTACAGATGGATGTGAGGTGCTGGATGTGGGTTCTGGGGAGGGAACTTGGATCCCTGGGACGATCAGCAAGTGCTCTTAACTGCTGAGTCAGATCTCCAGCCCTAGTGACAAATTTTCTATTCTGTTTTGTTTTTTTTTTTGTGGTACTGAGGATGGTATCCAGGGCCTTTGCATGCCAGGCAAGTGCTCTAATACTAAGATGTACCTACAGCTGCTTCTCTTCCTCTAAAGGCAGCATTCTGTGCATGAGTCTGACCAGTGAGGGTGAATATCTGAGAGAGCATGACAGCTGTCAATCACCTCAGACACTTGACTTCACAGTGCATTTTTAAGTTTTCTTTTAAAGATTTGTTAAAGGCAGAACCACTAGGGAAAGGACAATTTAACGAAATCATTAGAAACTTCAGTAATGAGCGTGTCATATGCCACATTTAAGTCCAGATGGGTCATTGTGATTAGCCTGCTTGACTCCGGGGCCATGGTCAGTCCACAGCAGACACCCCCAAGTTCACATCCAGAGGGCAAGTGGTAAAGCTTGCACAGCCATCTGCTCAGGTCTTTCATCCTGAGGGTTCTATGCTTACTTTGTAATTCTTTAAAACAATTTATTAATATTAATACTGTTGTTGTGTGGTGTGAGTCTGGGGATATGCATATGGACATGTCTATGAGGGTGAATGCAGAGGCCACAGGAAGGTATCAGATGTCCTGCCCTGTCACTCTCCCTTATTCCACTGAGCCATCTGGCTGGTGCCACTCAACGTTACCAAAGAACTTTTCTCTGTCAGAAACAGTAAACCTCCTTTTTATGGGCTTTGAGCGTTTGGTTCCCTGGCTACAGAAGGGTTGGTACATACAGGGCAATAAATGGATTTCACACTATTTCTCTTTCCAGGGTACATGGAAATTTGATGTCGAGTGCTATAATAAGTATGGGAAAATATGGGGGTGAGTATTCTGGAAAGTTCCGTGGAGCTGATCCTTTAGGAAGATGTACTCTACATGTGCAAGGACAATGCCAGCCCAGGGCTGTAGTCATGCACCTCTCTGTTGTAAGGGTGATGCCATGTGTCACTAAGTGCCATGGCTCCCAGGTCTAATTATCTTCAGAACGTTGAACATTGTGGCTTTTTGACAGGCTTTGGTGTTCTATAGGCTTGTGTTTTGCTGCTTTGCTTTGTTTTTGAGACATGGTTTCTCTGTGTAATAGCTCTGGTTGTCCTGGAACTTACTCTGTAGACCAGACTGACCTTGAACTCACAGAGATCCACCTGCCTCTGCTTCCTGAGTTTTGAAATTGAAGTTGTGAGCTACCACCACCACCTGCCAAGACTTTTGATAGAAGAGTATATCATTGTGTCCTGTCTAATTGAACAGATTTTGGAGATCCAATGTATTTAAAAACCAAAGTGTTCTTCCTTGGATCAAAATCCTCAATGGTTCTGTAAAGCAGCTGAGTTGGCAGCAGGAACTGTTCCCTGTCATTGATGCTGGAGTTTGGGTACATCTTTGGAGTGGGTGTCATCATATGCTAGGAGACACAAACAAGTGGGAGGAGGCTCTGGCTCTTCCTGCCTCTTCATCTCTTCTCCTCCATCCTTAGGGACCACAGGTCTGAACACAGGGTCTGCTGAGTTGATGTAGCCCATAAAGACCACGTCATTCAATGCCAATAGCAGGCTTTGCTGTCTGTCCAATGGCCCTATGTGAATGTCTCCTGGAAATATTATTGCATGTCAACACTTGATAGTGTTTTCTCAACTTTTCACTGAACTAATATCTTATTTATTCATCCATTTATTGTGTGTTTTTTTAAACTGGATCTCTTTAAGTAGCACTGGCTGTCCAGGAACTCAAGATGTAGACCAGCTTTGCTTTGAACTCAGACATCCACCTGCTTCTGCCTTCCAAGTGCTGGGATTAAAAGTGTGTGCCACTACACCTGGCCCTAATATTATTTTTATATGAAACATTTTGCTTTCATTTTTCATTAGTTTTATGTGTCTCTGTCTGTACCAATGAATTTAATTGGATTTACAGAAGCATGAGCAAGTGAGAGGTTATTTACAGGAGTGCGAGGTTCACCACTGACACAGACTTCTTGCCCTCCCCCAGCAACTGCTTCCTTTTTCCTTTTTTGTTATACTTGTTTATTTATCAGAGAGGGCATGTGTTCCCTGGCGCACATGTAAACGTCAGAGGACAACGTGTGGCAGTCTGTTCTCCATTCCCCCGTGTAGATCCCAGGGGCTGAACTGGAGTTCACGGGGCCGTTTTCCTTCCCATGCCAGGGTTAGCTGTGTGTAAATCCTCAGGCAGGCTCAGGCCCCTGAGCTTCCTGCTGCGGTGTTGACAGTCAAATCACCCACAGGGCCTGTGGAGGTCACCCCAGCTGCAGTGAGTTCCAGACCAGGGAAGACAGCACTTTGCAGCTCTCCTCTCCCCGCCTGGCTCTCAGGGTCTTTCTGCCCTGCCTGCCACACCATCTGAGTCTTGGGGAAGTTGGTAATGGCACCTCATTGAAATTTGTATTTTCATTTGTTTTTTCAGCTCAACGTATCAAAACGAGGGCCTGGTACACTCTAGGCAGTCATTCTACACTGAGCTACATCCAAAGTTCAGAGACTGAAATATCTTATTATATTTATTTATTTTTCATGTAAAATTTTAATATTTTAAGGGTTTATTTTTTACTTTACAATATTTAATTTTAACTTTAACATTTTATCTTAAGCATTTAATTATGAATTTTTACTTTAATACTTTATTTTTAAACATCTATATCTATTAATTTTAATTATGTGTATGTGCATGTGTGTGTGTGTCTCTGCACATGAGTGCTGGTGATCAGGGAAGCCAGAGGCATTGGAGCCCCCTGGAGCTGGAGTTACAGGTGATTGTGAGCCACGCAACTTGGGTGCTAGGAACCAAACTCAGGCTGTATGCAGGAACAATACATGCTCTTCACTGTGGTGCCATCTCTCCAGCCACTTACAGTATTTTCAATTTGCAAAAAATCACAGAAAATAGTATAAGCAACTGTCACATATACACAACTAGACTTAAAAATTCCACTTGTGATTCTTAATTTTGATGTTTTTTGGAACTGTTTTGTCTTTAAGTGACTCGTAGTGTCTTGATTGACATTACCTATCACTTTACAAAGACTCCACTGGATCAGTGGTCAGACTCCCTAAGTTGGACTGGGACCTCCTGTGACAACCTGTTGTATAATCGGAGTGAGGGTCACGTAACATGAGAATCGAAGTCTGGACTTGGGGCTCCCACTTCAGGACCTGGCTTGGGTTAATCAGCTGTTTTCTCCACACAGGTTGTATGATGGTCAATTACCCCTGTTAGCTATCACAGACACAGAGATGATAAAGAATATACTAGTGAAGGAATGCTATTCTGTCTTCACAAACAGACGGGTAAGTAAATTTTTTTTTTCCTTTCTTCTTTCTTTCTTTTTTTTTTCAAGACAGGGTTTCTCTGTATAATTTTGGTTCCTGTCCTGGATCTTGCTCTGTAGACCAGACTGGCCTTGAATTCACAGAGATCTGCCTGGCTCTGCCTCCCGAGTGCTGGGACTAAAGGCGTGTGCCACCACTGCCTGGCTAGCTTTCTTTTTTAATTAAAAAAAAAAGTTGAAAGATTCATGTTTGTTATTTTTATTTATGTGTATATATGTGTCTATATAAGTGAATGCCATATGTGTGTAGGTTCCTGTGAGGGTCAGAAGAGGGTGTGAGATGCCATGGAGCTGGTGTTCCAGGCAGTTGTGAGTGGCCTGACATGTGTGCTGGGAACTGAACTTGGCTCCTCCGGTAGAGCAGCAAGTGCCCTGAACAGTTGAGCCAACTCTCCAGCCTCTCCTTTTACTAATGCTAACCTTTTCATTTTAGTTATTGAATTTATTTTGTTTGGTTCATTTGTTTCTTTAGAGACAATTTTTCTCTGTGTAGCTCTGACTCCCCTGAAACCCACTCTACCAGGCTTGCCCCAGCTCAGATATGCCTGCCTCTACCTGCCTCTGCTTTCCAAATTCTAGGATAAAAGGCATGTGCCACACAAACAAATATTGGGTATTTGTTTTTATTTTGGGTTTTTTTTTTTTTTTTTTTTTGGTTTTTCGAGACAGGGTTTCTCTGTGTAGCTTTG
The DNA here is from genome assembly GCF_007827085.1 of Peromyscus californicus insignis. NCBI lineage: Eukaryota > Metazoa > Chordata > Mammalia > Rodentia > Cricetidae > Peromyscus > Peromyscus californicus. The sequence goes on from NW_026294540.1 coordinate 38,610,699, forward strand.
CGCCTTTCCTGGAACTCACTTGGTAGTCCAGGCTGGCCTCGAACTCACAGAGATCCGCCTGGCTCTGCCTCCCGAGTGCTGGGATTAAAGGCGTGCGCCACCACCGCCCGGCTATTTTGGGTTTTTTGAAACAGGATTTCTCATGTAACCCTGGCTGTACTAGAACTCACTCTGTGGACCAGCTTGTCCTTGAGGTCACAGAGATCTGCCTGCCTCTACCTCCTGAGTGCTGGGATTAAGGGCATCACCACCACCTCCTGGCTACTTACTGAATTTAAAAAAATGAGATAAATATAGATTCACAGTGGCTTCCACAATAATGTATATACAGGGTCTAGGCATTCATTTGCTAATGAGAAAGTGTAAATATACTATATTATTGTAATCTAGTTGTGGATGGACACTGTAGTCATCTAGGTTGTATCTCACGGGTCCTTTCTTTTTTTTAATTTTAATTTTTATTTAATTCAGTGTTCTGCTTGCATGTATTGCTGTACACCAGAAGAGGGCACCAGATCTCATTACAGATGGTTGTGAGCTGCCATGTGGTTGCTGGGAATCGAACTCAGGACCTCTGGAAGAGCAGTCAATGCTCTTAACCTCTGAGCCACCTCTCCAGGCCCGCACGGGTCCTTTCTTATGTCTGTGTAGTTTATTACAGTTAACCACAGGTCTAGGCTTGTGCAGTGACAAGCACTGAGAATACAGAGCTGCTCCTTGACCATGCAGTTCCCTCTTGCTAGCCCATTAGCTACCTTGTTCGGCCTGACTTCTTCTCTTCACCTTGTATATCCATTTTCCTTCTCAATGAATTGTGGGGTCACTGTCAAGTCTGATGACTATTTACCTGGTCCTTTTGTGTGGGTTTGCTTGAATACAAATTACACACTTTTGAGATTTGCTCTTAAACCTATGGCTTTATTTATGTTAATTTTGTGTAAGGTATGATGCTAAGTTTAATGTTCTCTCTCTTTTTTTTAAACCATCCCTATTCCACTGACCTATCTGGGGAAACCTGTTGGTTCTCTCTTTCTACCCTGTGGGTCCTGGGGATTGAACTCAGGTTGATGGGCTTGGCAGCAAGCCCCTTTACTTGCTAGCCATCTCTCTGGCCCTCATTCAGCCTTGAGTCTTGGTGAAGTTGGCTGAAGGCGGAGTTTGCAGCTGCCCTTCATCAAGTGGAAGCCATTTCCATTTCTTCCTGTTGAGCACTTTAATATAAGGGCATGTTGGGAGACGCCACAGCAGTATAAATTATACGTATGGAAGGTAGAAGGAAGTTCCTACCAAGGAAATAGAATTATATTTTCCCATTTATCACTGTATAAAGAAGTAAGGGAAATGGATTCCTACAGCATTATTCCTAAACCAGCAAACAGCTCCCGAACCAAACAAACCAGTGCCTAGAGAGGTGACTTAGTGTCTGAAAGCTCTGAAAGAGGATGGGGGGTTGGTTGCCTACGTCCACATGCAGCAGCTCACAACCACCTGTAACTCCTGCTTTAGGAGATCCAAATCCCTCCTTTGACCTCTGAAAACACTGCACACATATGTGCATATATTCATACACATACATACAGTACCAAAACAAATCTTATATAAAACCAAACATCAAATGCTCTAAGTGTCTCAGGGCTAGGGAGATGGCTCCGTGGGTAAAGGACCTGACTTTGGATCCCCAGCATCCACCTAAAAGCTGGGCATAGCAGCATGCATGTGTTACTTCAGAGATGTGTTTGGAAATATGTAGATCCTAGGAGCTTACTGGCTAGCTTCTCTAGCCAAACCAGAGAATTCTAGATTCAGTGAGGAACCTGCCTAAAAAATGTAGTTGTAGAAGAAGATGCCAGACCTCTGGTCTCCAAGTGAGCATGCACACCAGCATTCTAGTCTACACACACACACACACACACACACACACACACACACACACACACACACCAGAATATCCCTTTTCACATTGCTTATATTGTAAATACTGAGCTGGAGTACTTGTCTGATGCAAAGTTAGCTTTCTATATATCTCCAAGCCTTTTGCCATCTGGATAGCTCTGGAGAATCTGCTATATCTTGTCTCCTCCCCGCATCTTCTTCCCACTCCTATAACTAATTTTCCAACCACAGAGAGATTTACATTTAGAAGGATCTGAAATATAAAAATTTGAAAGCTCAACATGCCGCCCAGTGATCATCTGATTTCTTATAGGCTGTGAGGAAATTCTGACTCCCCACAATCCCCCCCCCCCACCCCGGCATCTGGCATGAGGGTTGAACCATAGTAAACAGTTGGTAACTAAATTTTATAAAGCAATATCCACTTAGCACTTTTGCAACCATGGAAAATTCTGGACTTACAGAAAGCCAAATCTGTATTTTTTTGGACTCTAGGAATTTGGCCCAGTGGGATTTATGAGAAAAGCCATCTCCATATCTAAGGATGAAGAGTGGAAGAGAATTCGAGCCTTGCTGTCTCCCACCTTCACCAGTGGAAAACTCAAAGAGGTGACTGGAAGGGCTTTTAGGTGAAACGTTTGTGAGACTTGAGTCCCCACACTTAACTATGGATGCCTTTGTGTTTTGTGCTTAGATGGTCCCCATCATTGAACAGTATGGAGATATTTTGGTAAAATACTTGAGAAGAGAGGCAGAGAAAGGCAAGCCTATCCCTATGAAAGAGTAAGTAGTGATACATGTACTGCGGTTCTGGGAGAGGAAGGGCAACTGGGGCAGAAGGGTCATCATCTGTGTGTCTCATATGGTCCAGTTGCTCCTTCTTCCCTTAGACACTAGATGACAAAATATTCAGTTAGAAAAGAAACATGGTCGTACCAAGGTCACGAGGTAGGGGGAGGCTAGGAGGGGAAGGTACTTGGTTAGTACTGAGGTGATTTTGCCTGTCGTGCCCAAGAATACGAATTTTCAGGCTTCTTGGTGCATGTGTTAAATTTCCATGTCTCTCTCCTCAGAGTGTTTGGGGCCTACAGCATGGATGTGATCACAAGCACGTCATTTGGTGTGAACGTTGATTCTCTCAACAACCCAAAGGACCCTTTTGTGGAAAAGGCCAGGAAGCTCATAAGATTTGATTTTTTTGACCCATTATTCATGTCAGTAGGTATGTATGATGGTTCTTCTGCCTTTTGACCCTCTGCTCTTGTCTGTGGCCATGTTTGTAGATGTAACCAACGGTCTTATTAAATAAGAAACACAGAGCCAATTCAGAGAAGAAAGCCAAGAGGTCAGAGCTAAGAGCCTCACCCTTCCTGATTCAGGGATCCTCTTCAGCCAAGAGAGCTCTCTGAAAAGAGGGGCCTACTTCCTGTGTGTATGACTTTATATACTCTAGTTGTTCTGCCTTCTCATTGGTTGTAAACCCAAACATGTGACTGCCTCGTCACTGCCTGTATGTACCGCCCTCCAGGTCCTTAAAGGCGTGCGCCACCGCCGCCACGCACTTGCTATGGCTCTAATAGCTCTGACCCCCAGGCAACTTTATTTATTAACATACAATTAAAATCACATTTCAGTACAAGTAAAATACCACCACACATGTTAGTCAGTTCTGCCTTTCTCTTCCACACTTACCAAAACTAACAGCTCTATAGGTATATAATTCACCCCCTTAAAGGTGAATATTTTTTTGCATTCAAAGATCTGTAGCCCATTACTTTAGTTTTAGAACTTCATTTTTCTTTTAGACAGAGTTTCACTGTGTTGCTATAGCTGGCCTGAAAGTTGCTTTGTAGACCAGGCTGGTCTTGAACTCAGAGTGATCCCCTTACCTCTGCCTCCCAAGTGCTGAGGTTAAAGGTGTATGCCACCAGTCCTGGCTTTGATTTAGAATTCTTTTATTTATCCTTTGACAGTATCGTATAGGCATACAATCTATCTTGATTATTCCTACCCATAACTCTCACCTCCCTCTTCCCTCAGACTTCCTAACACATCTTCCTCCCAATTTATGTCCTTTCCCTTTTGAGTCCAATCAGTGCTTCCTCCCAGGATGCTGACCATTATTAGTGTGATCCCATGCAGGTAGTCAGTTTATGAGTGGGCCATGCCATGTCCAGGATATGGCATCTCACACCACCCCTCCCTGGCTCTTTATTCCCAACCCTCTTTCATGATGTTCTTTGAGCCTTGAGTGGTGGGGGTGTTGGAATACATGTTCCACGTAGGGCCCAGCACTCAACAGTCATTTATTCTCAGCACTTTGATCAATTAGGACTCTGCATTGACTGATGGTCTACACGGCCCATTACCAATGTCAACTGCAGAGTTCTTAGTTCTAGCCATGTTGCACATTTGCACCATCATCCTTCAAGCAGCCTTGACCACCAATTCACTTTCTGTATATTTACATATTCTGGGTATTTTATTCACATCAATGGGATCATAGACTGTGTGGTTTCTGTGACAGGTCTCTGTCATTTAGCACACTATTAAAGGAAGCAAACATCACAGTCTGCTGTGTCTATGAATAAGTAATATTCCATATCAGTTGATGGACACTGAAGTTAGTTTTATATGTTTGATATGAATTTTGCTGCCATGAGCATTTGCATACAAGGTTATGTTTGAATATTTGATTTTATGTTTTGGGGGTATATATTCAGAATCACTATTGCTGAGTCAAGAAGTAACTATATTTTTAACATATTAAACAAGCGAGCATATGTTTTCCAAAGTAGCTGCAGAGTTTTCTTTGTCTTCTAAAACTGCAGGAGAGTTCAAGGCTCTCCATGCTCTGTAATGCTTGTCTCTCCCATGACTTTGATCATTGCCCCTTAGTGGATACTCTGTGGGCTGGCCTTGTGGTTTTTGATCAGCATTTCCCTAGTCCTAATGCAATTAAAAAAACAAAGTTAGAAGTTTTAATGTCTGCTTTTTGATCATCTCTCTTACATAGCTGAATTGCTTTAACATTTTAAAAAGATTTACTTTTATTTTATGTGTATGAGTGTTTTACCTGCATGGATGCATACCACATGCATGAAGTGCCTGCCAAGGCCATAAGAGGGCATTGATTCCCCTGGAACTGGAGTTACAGATGGTTAAGTGCAACAATGTGAATGCTGGGAATCAAACATGGGTCTTCTGCAAGAGCAGCCAGTGCTAAGGGCTGAGTCATCACTCCAGGCCCTGTAGTAATTTTTGGGTATGTACTGGATACAATTAGCAGTGGTGCTTCATTTAGAGTTTTAATATTTTCTCTGTCAATTACATTTCCATACACAATTCATGTATCCTTTTGTCTACATCCCATCCTTCCTCACCACCCAATATCATCCTCTCCTAGTTTCCTTTTACGCATTACTCCATAACCACTTATACTTGTTAACATATTTACATTTATCAATTATAGGATAGATTCAGGAAGTGAAGGAGATTGTGTGATTTCTTTCTTTCTTTCTTTCTTTCTTTCTTTCTTTCTTTCTTTCTTTCTTTCTTTCTTTCTTTCTTTCTTTCTTTCTTTCTGAGTTTGGGTCACCTGTCATTGAGCTTAGCTTTAAAGGGGCACTGGGTACCAAATTCAGATCTGTGCTCACATGTCAAGTGTTTTTATCAATGAGTCATCTCTCCAGGCCTGGAGTTAGTCGTTTTAATTTTTTATTTTAATGTAAAGTTTGATTATTTGTGATTTAAAAATTTAAGGCTGTAAGCCTCTCTCTGCTTTTTCTTTTCAGGATCTTGGTGTGTCTTTATTTTATACTCTCTCAAGACATTTTCTATTCCTTTGCTGTGTAGAGGAGATCCCAGAATCTCATGCAATCTAGGAGGCACTCTACCATGAAACTGTATCTCAACAAATTTTCCCATCACCTCCTGGAGTTCTTTGACTTAATTGCTTTTTAATCAGAGTGTATTGATTAATTTGCACATTCTTTTGACTTTCCTCATATCCTTTCTGTTGCTAGTTTTGTTTTATATCATGACAGTTGAGACACAAATGCTATCTTGGCTGTTCTTTCTTTGTTACTAATTTTTTAACTAATACCAAATTTATTTATTTATTTGTATGTGTGTGTGTGTGTGTGTGTGTGTGTAGTCGAAGTTTTCCTTGGGCTGGAAGCTCACAAACAATGACATAGAGACTTATTATTAGTTATGAAAGATTGGCCTTAGTAGCTTACGCTTTTTCCCAACTTGCTTTTGCAAATTAAATTAACCTGTTTATTTTCATCTGTGTTCTAGCACATGGCTCGGTTACCTCTCCTCTGTACTGTATGTCAACTTCTTCAGTGTCTACCTGGCATCTCTCTGCCTCACTTCTTCTCAGAGTTCCTCTCTTTCCCCCAAAGTCCCGTCTAGTCTCTTCTGCCTAGCTATTGGCCATTCAACTCTTTATTAAACCAGCCACAGTGACACATCTTTACACAGTGTAAACAAATATTCCACAATGTATACATCCTGTGTGTTTGTGTGGCATGTGAGATCAGAGGACCACTTACAGTAGTTGGTTCTCTCCTTCCACAGTATGGGATGCAGGGATCAAACTCAGGTTGTTAGGCTTGTCTGCAGGACTCTAGCTGTTGAACCATGTCAACGGCCCCTGTCTGTACTTTCTGGATCCACACAAACTACAGGAGCAGAGTTAAATCCAAAAGTCAGATGTCTTCCTTTGGCTCTTCCAAAATGCAGAAGGAGCATTATGGTGGTGACCCAGTGTGAGCAAGGCCACAGACAGAATGGCTTCCGGTTGAGACTTGGTGACTTATTCTTTAGATTGCTTCATGGTTTCTCTAAATGAAACTTGCATTTTCACTAAAATTTATTTATTTTTACCTTTTCTTTCCAGTACTCTTTCCATTCCTCACCCCAATATATGAGATGTTAAATGTCTCCCTGTTCCCAAAGGATTCGATAGCATTTTTCAAAAAATTTGTTGACAGAATGAAGGAAAATCGCCTGGATTCTAACAAGAAGGTAAAAAGTGGTGAACTCATGAGAGTCCAGGGTTTGATAACATATTGACTATGAAAATGTGAGCTGTGTGCTCCATTTATCTATCACTAAAGGTAGATAGAGAAGGCTAGATTTAGCGGAGAAGTTAGAGTTTTGAAAATTTGATTGAGAATAAGCCAGGAATTAAACCTTAGCAATACAAATGGAAAGTAGATGCATAAGGACTGAAATAAAAAAATGGCAAGGCAAATTCCTACACAAGACCAAGGCCACCAAATCTCCAGCATAGATGAGAGAGGACCTCTCGAACCCTCACCCCTCACTGAAGAACTATTGGTAGTTGATGGCTGCAGAAGGAGGGTGTGGCCACCAGTAGGTTTCCCCTGCACCAGTGGATGGCCCCACAGCCAGGCACATGTGGGCAGCACCAGCTGGACTCAGTGGGTTATTGAAAAAGAAGCAGTCATGAAGTTTGGAGGAAGAAATGTTATAAGGGATAGAGAAGGGATCAAGTGGAAGAAATGGTGGGGTGGATATGACAATATCTCATTGTATATATGTATGAAATTCTCTAAGAATACATAAAATGATTAAAAATGGGGAAACACTATTATCATCTTCTTCAAAAACATTCTCAAAAATGAAAGCTATTGTTTGAACTTGTGTCTCTTGTAATTTATTGTAAACGTGGTTGATGTGGTAGCTGATGGCTCCCTGGTTTAGCCACTGGTGCTTTTGTTCTGTGATGACTCCAGCAACACTAACTTGAGTAATCAAAGCTTCTGCACGGCTGATCCACCTCTGACCTCTGACCTCACCATTGACCTTCTGTTTTTGCAACTTCTCTTTCTGCTTCCAGCACCGAGTGGATTTTCTTCAGCTGATGATGAACACTCGTAACAATTCCAAAGACAATGAGTCTCATAAAGGTAAACAAGGACTCTCTGGTCTATGGACAAGGAAACTCTCAGAAAATGTGTGGGAAGGTTTTCTAGCAGAAGAATACCTCTGTGGAGTTTATGAAAGATGGACATGGCTATTGTCTCCAGGGAATTTTCTAGAAGCACAGGGGCACAAGTTTGTTCCAAACATAAAGGGTATCAATAAGGAAGTCTTCAGTGGTCTCTGTGTTACCTAGATCATTCCCAGCACACTGACTGGGAACTCTGCCTAAATGTCTGACTCTAAACATCCAGTCAGGAGGCATGTACCCAAATGGTGCTGATACTTTCTGGGAACCCCTGGTGTACATGTGTTCTCTACCTTAGTCTTGCTAAAGATTTACTTTTCTTTGTGTGTTGAATAAGTGGCATCTGGGGAAAGCCTCTTTGTACAAACACACTGGCTCTCTTCATTCTTTTACACACTTAAAAGTCACTTGTAGATTTTTTTCTTCTTCAGGTGGTGTATGTGTATGTGTGCATGTGTGTGTGCACATGTGCACACCCCTAGGTGTATGTATAGATTCCAGAGGAAGGTACCAAGTGTCTTGTTCAATCACTCTCTGCCTTCTTTCCTCAGGACAGGGTCTCTTATTAAAGCTGGAGCTAGGCTGGCAGCCAGCAGGTCCCAATGATCCTCAGAGTTGGTGTTACAGGTGTGTGTTACCACACTTGGCTTTTTACATGGTGACTGAGGAGTCAAACTCAGGTCTTCATGCTTGTGCAGCAGGTGCTCACCCACTGAACCATCTCTCTAGCTTCCCATCTATGTTTATGTTTTAATTTAAAACCATTATTACTATCATAGTTGAAAAATGATGATATCCCAGTTCCAGACTTAATTCTACATGGGTACATTAGTAGTTAATGTAAAGAGAGTCTTCCATTCTTTCTATTTGCTTATTTCTAGTACATACAATTACTTATATATAACAATATGATCTTCTAGGTCCCCAAATTTGCTTTTAAAAGTCATCATGTATTTTGTGTTTCAAATTCTCTCCAGTTTGGCCACTTGAAACCCTTTAATGTGATTAGCTAACTTCAATTTTTCTATACCTCTCATCCTTTGGAGGCTGGGTCTCGTGTAGCCCAGGTTGACATCACATTCATGATGTGTCTAAGAATTACCTTTTAACTTCTATGCTACCATGCCTAGTTTATACAATGCTGGGGATTGAACCCATGGCTTCAAGCATGCTAAGCAAGCTCTCCACCTACTGAGCTATATATCCTTATCTCTTCTGTTTCAATTTTGATTGCTAAATAGGTATTAATTTTTAAATGCCCACTGACTGTGGGTTTATAGTCCAGTTTCAATTTAGTAACAAGGACTTAAAGTAATTGGAAAAAAAAATGCCAACAACAGAATCACAACACTCATGGAAAAGGTTTACAACTGACTGTAATTCCAGCTCTATGGGCTCTAATGCCATCTTCTGCCCTCCATGGGCACTTGAACACGTGTGCAAGCATACACACATAAAAACATTTTAAGTTCTAGCGAAGGACTAGAGTTCAGTTCCCAGCACCTACCTCTGAAAGCTCAGTCTTTTACAACTCTATGTCTAGAGGACCAGATGCCTCTTCCGGCCTCCATGGGCACTATCCTGGCTGAAGCAGTCTTCCCCTTCTCTGTCTGTGTCACATGGATGTGAGAGTGACAACAGCCCCAGGGAGACTGAATGATTTCTCCATATTTATCTCTAGGGAAACAGGACCTCATCTCTTTTGTAACCATCCACTCTGACCTGTTTTCCTGAAATATTTTCTTACTTTCAGCTCTGTCTGACATGGAGATCATAGCCCAGTCAATTATCTTTATTTTCGGTGGCTACGAAACCACCAGCAACACAATTTCCTTCGCCCTGTATTTACTGGCCACTCATCCTGATATCCAGAAGAAACTGCAGGAGGAGATCGATGTGGCTCTGCCCAATAAGGTGAATGGATGTTGCTTGGAGGAGGAAGGAAAAAGAGACACTGATCACCTTCAGTGGTGTGTGTGTGTGTGTGTGTGTGTGTGTGTGTGTGTGTGTGTGTGTGTGTGTGATAAACCTATACTGGGTATTTTTCTAAATCACTCTCCACTATGTTTTAAGACAGGCTTTCTCACTGAACCTCGAGCACATCAATTTGTTAGGCAGTCTCCCCAATGATCACCAGACGTGCATTTACTCTGTGTCCCCCACCCCACTGCTGGGATTATAGATGTGTGCAACTGTGTCTGACTTTATGAATGATGTGCATCTGAACTCTGGCTTTCATGGTAGACACTAATTGAGACATCTTTAAGCCCCAAGCGATAGTTATTCTAACCTCTTTGTAAGGGGCTGGATAGATGGCTCAATGATGGCTGCTCTTTTGGAAGAACCATCCAGGTTTGATTCCCAACCCCAAATGGCAGCTCTCAGTCATCTGTAATGCCAGTTACAAGAGATCTGACACCTTCTTCTGACTTCTGTGGGCACTGCACTCATGTAGTACATAAAACACATATGTAGGCAAAACAATACCTCCATTAATGTAAAATCGCAGTACAAATATTTTTCTTTCTTTCCAGGCATCTCCCAACTATGATAAAGTGATGGAGATGGAGTACCTCGACATGGTGTTAAATGAAACTCTCAGATTATACCCAATTGCTAGTAGACTTGAGAGAGTCTGTAAACGAGATGTTGAAATGGATGGTGTGTTTTTTCCCAAAGGGTCCATGGCAATGATACCAGTTTATGCTCTTCACCTTGACCCACAGTACTGGCCAGAGCCTAAGAAATTCCGCCCTGAAAGGTACCAGAATACCAGGAGTGGGAACCCACTCAGAACCATGCTTGCTTGTATATGCTATGATGTCTCGGGAAAGAGAGACTTGGAAGAAAATGTGACAATTTACATACAGAGTGTTTTTCTCCTCTTACCTCAAGTAGCAAATGACCATCTTAAGTGTGAGACAGGAGCCCATTTTCCTTCCGTCTAACTGACATGTGCTTTTCAGAGATGAACCCAGCATTATCCTGAATGGACTTTTAGATTTTTTTTATTAAATTTTTTTTATTTTTATTTTGCAATACAATTCAGTTCTACATATCAGCCACAGATTCCCTTGTTCTCCCCCCTCCCGCTCCCCTCACCTTCCCCCCAGCCCACCCCCCATTCCCACCTCCTCCAGGGCAAAGCCTTCCCCGAGGACTGAGATCAACCTGGTAGACTCAGTCCAGGTAGATCCAGTCCCCTCCTCCCAGGCCGAGCCAAGCGATCCTGCATAGGCCCCAGGTTTCAAACAGCCAACTCATGCAATGAGCACAGGACCAGGTCCCACTGCCTGGATGCCTCCCAAACAGATCAAGTCAATCAACTGTCTCACCCATTCAGAGAGCCTGATCCAGTTGGTGACCCCTCAGCCATTGGTTCATAGTTCATGTGTTTCCATTCATTTGGCTATTTGTCCCTGTGCTTTATCCAACCTTGGTCTCAACAATTCTCGCTCATATAAACCCTCCTCATTCTCGCTATTTGGACTCCCAGAGATCCACCTGGGGCCTAGCCATGGATCTCTGCATCCAGATCCCTCAGTAGTTGGATGGGGTTTCTAGCACGGCAATTAGGGTGTTTGGTCATCCCATCACCAGAGTAGGTCAGTTCGGGCTGTCTCTCGACCATTGCCAGCAGTCTGTTGTGGGGGTATCTTTGTGGATTTCTGTGGGCCTCTCTAGCACTTTGCTTCTTCCTATTCTCATGTGGTCTTCATTTATCATGGTCTAAGATATATTCCCTCCTTTTTTCTTTTTATTCTTTGACAATTGCATGCTTGTATAATGTATTTTGGTCATCTCCACCTCGCATTACCCTGTCATTTCTCCCTCCCACAAGGTTGAATCCCTATTTGTCTTCAACAAGTCTTCCTGTTTTCTTGTGACTCATGAGTTTAATTAGGGTTGCTTGAATAAGAGTAGTAGGTACAGGAGTTATTTACTGGAGAATGAACAACTCACCAGTAGCTAGACCATTGAAGAGAAACTTCCTCCTTCCACAGAAACCATTAATTGTGAATAGCTCTTTAAGGAGGCGGCACCTCATGAACTCCCTCCCCCATCCATGACAGAGTGTATCAACATGGGTCCAGTCTTGTATAGGCAACCACAGCTCCTGAGTGTGCAAGAGTAAAATGCTGTGTCATGTCCAGATGATAGTGTTTCACAGCACCCCTTTCATTCCCTTGCTCTTACGTTATTCTGTTATGATGTTCCTGTGCCTTAGTGGGGGTGATATAGATGTCCCATTAATCACTGAGCACTCCACCATCACCCATTTTCAGCATTTTGACCATTTATGACTCTCTGTGTAAACTATCTCTCACTGCAATCAGAAGCTTCTCTGACCAAGGCTGACAGCAGCACTAAATTTATTTATAAACATAAATATTTAGAAGACAACTTGATACCATGTCCACTTAGCAAAACAACAGTAATATGTTCTACTCCAGAGCCTATGAACTCCCTAGCCATTGAATTTTGACCAGATTTACAGTACCAGACATTAATTCACTCTGTGAATTGAAACTCCAATGCAATCAGAAAATGGTTGGTTACCCCTGTCCCATAACACCATAATTACACTAGTGGACACATAGGATGAATTTTCTGTTAAACAACAGTTGTCTTATCTACCATGTGGAAACTCTCTTTTTTTTCCTTTGGTTTTTTGAGACAGGGTTTCTTTGTGTAGTTTTGGTGCCTGTCCTGGATCTCGTTCTGTAGATCAGGCTGGCCTTGAACTCACAGAGATCTGCCTGGCTCTGCCTCACAAATGCTGGGATTAAAGGCGTGCACCACCATCACTTCGCTTCATATGGAAACTCTTATAGGGCAAGGAGGATGGAAAGGACCTTTAGTGTATGATTCTCAGATTCCAATGTCTGCGAGCAAAAGTTCAATGAACTTTTCCCCAAACTACCTGCATGTTACCAGTTAGATGTCGAAAGGCAAACACATGTATGCAGCTCTTAGGTTTCTACCTTTTGTTGACTTATCATTACTCTGTGTCTCCAGGTTCAGCAAGGAGAACAAGGGCAGCATCAATCCTTATGTATACCTTCCCTTCGGTAACGGACCCAGGAACTGCCTTGGAATGAGGTTTGCTCTCATGAACTTGAAACTTGCTCTCACTAAAGTGCTGCAGAACTTCTCCTTCCAGCCTTGTAAAGAAACACAGGTGAGGGGAAAACTATCTCTGTAAATGATGTTTTGTGGGGACAGTTTTTTTTTTCAACTGACGGTTCTGTGTATAAAAACAAATCTGCTTGTTTGAGTTTTAATAATTTGTTTTATGGTCAAATGAGTTATTTGTATCTAGGCATGAGCTAATGAATCTCTTATGCTGTATCTGTATAGAGTACATTATGAGGAATTAGTGCAGGCCTATATGACAGGATTATATGCATTCTGTTTGAAGTCCCAGTCATGTCCATTGGAGACTGGATATGTCGTATGCCAGCCAGAGGTGCAGTGATCATGTCTTCATGTTTATTGGGTGGTTCACTCTTCTTCCAGAACTCACAGAAGCCCTCCTCTCAAAGCCTTGTTAACCATGGACTGTACATTATAATCACCGAGGAGCTTTACAACTCACATATGGGGTCTGAGATGTTTCTCAGTTGGAAAAATGCTTACCTTGCATGCACAAAGCTCTGGTTCCTATCCTCAGAACTGCATGAAGTAGCTGTGGTAAAGCATACCTGTAATCCCTGCACTCAGGAGAGGAAGGCAAGAGGACCAGAAGTTCAAGAAACCCTAGACCACTTAGTGCATTTGAAGCCCACATTGGTTACATGACACCTGGTCTCAAAAACAAAAACAGAAACTCATGATGCCTGGTTGTTTCTGAAATCCTAAAATAATTCACCCAGAGTGTAGCTTTAAAAGCTCATCACTGACTTCCCATGTGAGGCCAAGTTGAGAATCATTATTTTAAAACACAATTGCTGGAGTCAAGAGATGGCTCAATGATTAAGAACACTTTTTGCTCTTATAAAAGATCCAGATTCAGTTCCTGCCCCTCCATAGTGGCTCACAACTATTTGCAACTCCAGTTACAGGGTCTCTGATGTGCTCCTCTTGCTTCTGTTGAGACTGCACACATGTAATATACATGAATATGTGCAAACAAAACACTCCTGTACATAAAATAAAAATAAAAATATCTTTAGAAAGTTTCTGGTTATGCCGGGCAATGGTGGCACACACCTTTATTCCCAGCACTTGGGAGGCAGAGCCAGGCTGTAAGTTCGATGCCAGCCTGGTCTACAGAGCGAGATCCAGGACAGGCACCAAAACTACACAGAGAAACCCTGTCTTGAAAAAAAACAAAAAAAAATTTTTTGGTTATGATGAACTCCAACCTTATGAGATATCTTGATGGTTCTGCCTCACTTCGCTGGAGCTCTTGTTCCAGAAAACAGATAGTTGTCATATTTCTATAAATCATGTATCTCTCCCCCTTTTTATTTTGCTCTCATACCTCAAGTTCTTGTTCATTCCCCCAAATGAATATTCTTCTTGGGTTTCTTTCCTCATTTATTTTAAGCTCAACTTTTGACTCCTGCGGGATATTTTCATCACCTATGCTAGTACTTTGTCATTAAAGCCTCCAGTTTGGTTGTGTTTGTTCTCTGTGTATTGAAGGAAATCGCTTCTCTTTTCTATATTACCTAATATTAATCCTATATCACCTCATATTATTCCTGCCATGAACTATAAATGGTTCTTTGAGGAGAGTTTGCACATTGAAAGTAAATGTTTAAAGTATGGATAATGTATAATACTATTTCATAAAATACTAAGCTAATTAAACAATTAACAGATACTATTAGTATGTATATTTTTATACACATTTTTTATGCCTCTTGGGAAACACATGTATACTTTGTAAAATTTTGAAAGAATAAGATGGAGCATTTGGAGAAGGAGTTTACCTTTTCCTGAACAACTTGTTCTTGTTTCATGAAAAGAGATGGCTAAAATTTGTGGGACTTCTGTATTTAGAATGTGACTTCTCTTTGTTAACTAGTTTTATTTCTGGATAAAGGGAGGGATGACGGTGTTTATTCTGTGATTTGTGATTTAAGGCAATTGTGTAGCTTTACCTACACACAACCTCACTTATGTCAGTACTTTCTCACTGAAGCATTTAAATCATAAGCATATACAGGGATTTAGACAGACAAAGCAAGGTTCAAATTTTGAGACTTAATGGCACACCTGTCAAGGGGCATATGCTCTGAAAAGCTCCACTTGTCTTAAATTTGACACTTCTCTGTCTCCATGACAACTTTGTTCCCCTTCTTTCTCCTGTGACCAGAAGATCACTCCATTGGAGGCATTTCCCCCCTCCATCACCAAATAGCATGAGCCTAAAGCATCATTGAAAACACTGTACGACTCCAAATTGCTCATTCACTCTATTCTTGGAAGCCAAGAATAGATGCTAGAAAAGTAAGCAAATGTCTGTCCTCCTAAAGACTTGCCCTCATGGGCTCAACTCTAGTGGTGACCTGTGACCTAGGAGTTGAGGACTGTCCACAGACTTGAAATGTATCTTCTCAGGGTTAACTTGCAAGTTTCAAAAGCCAAAAATAGCTTTTCAGGGATTTTAAAAAATAATATGACATAATAACTAGTAATCAGGTTCAAAAATGTGAAACTTACCTGTTTTACTCCAAATCAGCACAGAACAGAAATAACATAAACCAACATGACTTCCTCTCAGGCCCTGTATACAGTAGAGTCTCAATCAACATTGTACCCAATGCATGGTTTGGATGTATGCTCTCACCATATAATTGACACAGCTCGGAGAGTAAGGAAGTCAAAACATATGACATTAAATGCAGTTTTACGTTTCTGTAAAGCATTATCATCCTGAATTTTTTTTAAAAAAACTTTTCTTCTGGGGTTGCTTTTGGTTCATTCATTGCTTTTCAATATTTTTCTTCCACTATTGCAGATCCCTCTGAAATTGAGCCGAAAGGCAATGTTTCAACCAGAAAAACCTGTTGTTCTAAAGGTTGTGCCACGGGATGAGATCATAACTGGAGCATGACTTTCTCTCAAGGACTTCCACCGTGTTCTTCAAGAAGGTGATATCTAAGAACACTGGACTCTTTAATTTACTTCATGAATAAAACCCAGATGAAGATGAGGCTTAATTGCCTGGCCTTGATGCATGGATTCAGTACATCCATTGAGTTTTCTCAGTGTCAATACAGAGTACCATCTAATGTAAAGGAAATGACAAAATCAGTTGACAGAGTGAGAAATTCACCTTCTCTGGTCCTCATGGGACTACTTCCATCCACATCTGGTTGGCTCTGTCAATTTCTTTTGAGAGTAACTATGCCATTGTAATGTGATAATTAATAATTTTTTAATGAAAATGTGAACCACTGTGACAATTTTTATTGTAAAACTGGTATGAGATGCTTTAGTTGCAATATTCTGCAATAAATGTTACACTGAAAATGTAAACATTTCTTTTTTAAAAAATAAATTTATTTTGTATCCTAGCTGCAGTTTTCCCTCCCTCCTCTCCTCCCAGTCCCTTCCTCTGCTGCACCCCTCTGTTCCCACTCCCCAATTCATTCCTCCTCTGTTTCTGTTTAGGAAAGGGCAAATTTCCCATGAAAGCCAACAAAACATGGCATATCAAGCTGCAGTAAGACTAAGCACCTTCCCATGTATTAAGGCTGGTCAGAATGAGGAGTAGGTTCTCACAAGCTAGTAAAAGAGTTGGAGATAACCCCTGTTCCCACTGTTAGGAATCCCACAAGAGGACCAAGCTACACAACTGTAACATATATACAGAGTACCTAGGTCAGTCTCATGCAGGCTCCCTCATTGTCAGTTCAGTCCCTTTGAGCCCCTATGAACCCAGGTTAGCTGATTCTGTGAGGTTTTTTTGTGGTGTCCTTGACCCCTCTGGCTCCTACAATCCTTTCTTCCCCTCTTCTGCAGGATTTCCCGAACTCTGCCTAATGTTTGGCTGTGGGTCTGCATCTGTTCCCATCAGTTGCTGGATGAAGCCTCTTTGATGACAATTCAGCTAGTCACCAGTGTGGTCACAGGCGATAATCAACTCAGGCTATATACCTGCTATTGCTAGGAGTCTTAGCTGGGGTCATCCTTGTAGATTCCTGAGAGATTCCTTTGCAACAGGTTTTCACCTGAACCTGAAATGCCCCCACTTTCCAGTAGTCTCTTTCATTAGTCTCCCTCTTTGTGGCCCCCAACCTGATCATTCATGTTCCCATCCCCACCTGCCCTCTCTCCACTTGTGAAATCTCTTCTATTTTCCCTTCCCATTGAGATCTGGGCATCCCCCCATAAACACTTATTTAAAATTCTATTTTATATTCTTTGAGAGCTTCATATTTTGATTATATTAATTTCTTTCCTCCAACTCCTCCAAGACCCTCCTTCACCTTCCTTCCCACCCAACTTTATATTCTCTCCAACAGTTTCAAATCAAACCAAACTATGGGGTCCAGTTCATGTTGGATAACTATTCCTGGGTGTAAGGCCTGCTCTGGAGAGTAGTTGGCAAACACAATGTCACCCCATTGATGAAAACTGACTTTCTTATCTCAGGCCTATCAATTGACAATATCTCCTTGGCTGAGGGTAGGACCCTGAGCTCCTCTACACTGAGATTTTGTCTGGTTTGAACTTGTGCAGATCTTGTGAATTCTGTCACAGTCTCTGTGAGTTCCTATGTGCATCTGCCATGCTAGGTCTGGAAAAAGTTGTTTCTGTGAAGTCATCCACCACCTCTGGCTCTTACAATCTTTCTGTCTTCTATTCCACAGAGATCCCCGAGCCTAGAGGGGAGAGGTATGATATAGATCCTTGTCAGAGCTGAGCATTCCAAAGTATCTTCCTCTCTTCATGTTGACAAGCTGTAGGTTTTTTGCTAATTACTACCTACTACAAGAAGAAGCTGCTCTGATGAGGGTTGAGTGATGCATTCTGGGGATATAGCAATATGTCATTAGGAGTCTTTTTATTGCTATTCATTTAACAGATTAACAATAGTAGATATTCTCCTAAGGGTCATTATTTATCTAGTTGAATATTGTTGGCCTCATTGACAGTGTTGGCTGTGGGTTCCATCTCATGAGGTGGGCCTGAAATCTGATCTAAACAGTGGTTGGTTACTCACATAGTATGTGTGCCACAATTGCACCAGTGGGCGTGTCTTTCAGGTCATATTATAGCTTACATGGTCCACAGCTGGGTGAGACTGATGATTACTTTTCTCAACCAGTGTTGTGTATAGCACCTTCCAGTACTGTGAACACTACCCACTGACCTGATGCTTTCATATGTATTAAGAGGGAAGATAGAAATCAGAACCAAGAAGAACCAGAAATAAAGTACTTCTTAAAAATACCATTAATAATTTTATTCTTTGAGAATTTCATACATGTACACACTATATTTTGTTCATTTACATCCCCCACTTCCCTGCTCAAATTCCTTTGGATGCCCTCCAAGTCCCCCTCCCAACTTCATGTCTTCTTTTTGTTTATAAACCTCTGAGTCTAAATAGTGCTGCCCATATGTGCATAGTGTGGGGTCATCCATGGGAGCAGAGGCCATCATCTGGGGCTACACCCCTGGGAGAAGCTGACTCTTCCTCCTCTAGCAGCCACCAACAATCATGAGCTCCTTAGCTCTGCGGGAAGGACTCATGAGCCTTTCCACATCCTTGCTGGAATGTTGACTGGCTGATCTTGTGTGGGTCTTGTGCAGGTAACCGGAGCTTTTGTGACTTCGTGAGTGTGATTGTCCTGTCATGTCCAGAAGACACCAAGGAACTGAATCCTTTTGGCCTTCATAGTCACTGGTATGAAGGTTTGGTTTGTACTTATTAGTACAGGTGAGAGCTAACCCTTGTTGACTTTTCCTATTGCTTGGAACTATACCCATTCATTGTGCCATCATTTGTGTGTATGTTGTATGCTTGTGTATGTAGTCATGTGCTCACAGGGGTGTGCATATGTAAGTACACAGGTTGATGTGAGGATGTCTTCCTCAATTGCTCTCCACTTTATTAGTAGTGTTTTAAATTACATTTCAGCGTGTGTGCACACCTGCACAGGGATCACGGTGCCTGTGTAGAAGTCATAAGACAACTTGCAGGAGTTGGCTCTCTCTTTCTACCATGTAGGTCCTAGGGATTGAAGCCAGGTTGTAAGTGTTGGCAGCTGGCACCTTTACTCACTGAGTTGGTCTTGCTGGACCTCCAATTTACCCTTTGAGATGGGATCTCTCAGTGACTTGGAGCTCATTTCTTGGGCAAGACTATCTGTCTAGCAAGCTCCAGGGATGGCCCTGTCTTTGCCTCAGTACCACTAGGATTACAGGCATGCACCACCTTGTCTTCTTTTTATGTAGTTGACGGGGACCTGATATCAGGTGCTCATACCAAGTCATTTCTCCAGCCCTAAACAATTTTTAAAAAATGAAATTTACAAATCACTGGTTACTTTATTATTAATGTTGATTATCATAACATTCCTTGATGTTTCCAGAAGGCAAATAACATTTTTTTTGACACAATGTCTCACGTTGTTTAAACTGGCCTCAAACATGCTATGAGAATGACCTTGGACTTCAGAAATTCCCACCTCCCATGGTCTGGAGTTACAGCCGCATTCCACCACACGTGATGTATGCTGGGCTGGGCACGGAAGTCAGGACTTTGTAACTCCCAGGCCCTCTTGACGTTTTCTTACACATCTTGTCTTTGAGCATGTGTGTACTTTCTGGTACAAGAATGTTTTCTGAGCTCCTCTTAGACTTTCCCAGCTTGGAATCTGTTCTCCAAAAAACCAGAAAAATGGTGTTCATAAAGCAGAAGTTGGGCACTAGGAGTGCTCATGGTGATCGGAACATCACTGTTTCTTAGCTCTTTCAGAGATGTAGGGCTACCTTTCTAGTACTCCTCTCTCATTTTTATCTACCACCTATTTCAAGAAATAGGAATCTACCCCAAAACAGCCTATTCCACCCTGGCTTCCTAGGAATAGTCTCAGTTTTCTTCTGTTCTGAATCTGACAGCTCTTACTAAGACTGAGAAGCCGGGCTTCCATTGTTCTTGATATCCTTAGAAATTTGGTGAATTCATTGTTTTGTTTTGTTTTTAATTTTTTTTCAAGACAGAGTTTCTCTGTATAAAAGCTTTGGCTGTCCTGGAACTCACTTTGTAAACCAGGATGGCCTCACACTCACCTCTGCCTCCCAAGTCCTGGGACTGAAGGCATGGGTCACCACACCTGACATTTTTACTGGCATTTACTCATTATAAATAGTGCTGGGTTTTCTAGTAATATTTTCATGCAAACAAATAATGTACTTTGATCACATTTCCTGTCCTATCCTCCTTTCTTCTCCCTCCTCTCAGTCCCCCTCATTTTCCTAGACACTTCATCTTCTCTTTCCATGATCAATTTTTTTTAAGAAATTATTTTGCCACACTGGGCAGTGGTGGCGCACGCCTTTAGTCCCAGCACTTGGGAGGCAGAGCCAGGTGGATCTCTGTGAGTTCGAGGCCAGCTTGGGCTACCAAGTGAGTTCCAGGAAAGGCGCAAAGCCACACAGAGAAACCCTGTCTCGAAAAACCAAAAAAAAAAAAAGAAAAAGAAAAGAAAAGAAATTAAATTATTTTGCCTCTGGCCAGGAAGGAGATCAGTGTCTTGCTCAGCCATCAACAGAGAAGCTCCCCCCTGCAGCATATGGGAACAAATGCAGAGACCCACAGCCAGACATGATGCAGAGTGAGAGACTTTGGAACACTCAGCCCTAAATGGGATGTCTCCATCAAATCCTTCCCTTCAGGGCTTGGGGAACCCTGTGAAAGAGGAGGCAGAAAGAGTGTAGGAGCCAGAGGATAAGGAGAATGCCAAGAAAACCAGACCCTCTAAATCAACAGAATAGATGCAAATATGAACTCACAGAGCCTGAGGGAGCTTGCACAGGGCCTGCACTATTCTGCACCAAGGCCTCTCTATATGTGTTATGGCTTTCAGTTTAGTGTTTCTATGGGATTCCCGAGTATGTGAATGAGAAGTTCCAATTCCTATGCCTTCTCTTAGGCTTTTTCCCATTTGTTTTATTTTAATTTTATATTATATTTTATTATTATCCCTTAGAAGCCTATTTCCTTTCTAATGAGAGACAGAAAATGGGTGGACCTGGATAGGAGGTGTTGTGGGGAGGAACTGGAAGGAGTAGAGGGGAAAGAAACCATAAGTAGGATATATTATGAGAGGAAAAATATTTTCAATTAAAAATTCCTCCCCCAATAAACAAATGCTCATCCACTCAAAAATTACTTTATTTTTTTTTGTGTGTGCACATGTTGTGTGTTTCTGTGCATGTGTGAACAGGAGCTTTCAGGGGCCAAAAGAAACATCAGGTACTCTGGTGCGGAAGTAACCAGTGGGCTCTTTACTCACTAAAGCACAAGCTTCTTGTGTAAGGATACATCTCAATGGAGGCTTTATAGCTGGCTTGGCCTCTCACACCCAGCCAGGCTGCCTTCCATGTAGACATCTTCTCCAAAGTACTGGGTCCCATTTGGAGTCAGTAGTGGCTTCCTTCATGAGCCCCACACAATGTTTTTAGACTAAATGACTCAGGAAGAGAATGGAAAGGTAGAAACTAAAATGAATGAACCCAGTAAAGCTTCTGATACTGGATAAGACTGGAACATTTTAGCCTTTGGTGCCCAATCCATGGACCAGTCAGCCATTTTTATTTTATGTTCACAGTCGTAGGACAGAGAGGAGCTCATGATGGATTCTGTCATGATTTCTTTTCCTGTTACTGTGATAAGCACTACAAGAAAATCAAGTTAAGGAAGAAGGAGTTGACTCTGGCCCACAGTTCTAGTGGGGAGCCCATCGTGGAGGGGAAATCAGAGGTCAGGAGCTAGAAGATCGGTCACGTGTCGTCCACAATCAGGAAGCAGGAAGTGATGAGTCAAGTTGCTGTTCAGCTCCCTTTCTATACTTATATAGTCCTGGATCCCATATGGCACCACCTACAGAGGGCAGGCCTTCACGCTTTAACCAACTCAATCAAACACCCACCACCCACAGGCATGCCTGCAGGCCCATCTCTATCCCAGGTGATTATAGATTTTTTGGAGCTGACAATAGCAACAACCATGGATTCCAAAGAAGTCTGAGAAAACATGGCCTTTCAGAGATGTGAGTGGAGAGGAAGATGACAAAAAGTCAAGCCTAATAATAAAAATATTAGCATTTCACTTGAGTTAAATTAAAAGTCCTTCAAAGATGACAGAATTAAGCTATGAATAAATTTCTTAAGCAATGTGTCAATTCAAAATGGATCAGCAGCACCAAACTTTGAGAGTCAAGTGCAGATCCCAAATTGGTTCACACAATGGATGACCATGGTGATTGGAAAGGATTATCATCATTTTTTATTGATTCAGTGTTTTTCCCATTAATGTGTATAATGACACCACATATTTTTGAAAGAGATATTTATTTATATTCTCAATATCATAAAATTTTACAAAGAAACAATTTGATATACTTTTACCAACAGTCTATACAATAGTTTTTATTTTATTAAAAATTATTGGTAGAAGTAAAGAGAAACCATTACTACAGTTAGAGTTCAGAATTGATGGAACTAATTGGAATCAGTGTAGATTGTCCCAAAAGAATAAGAAGATGAATCTCCATATTTATGACTGACTTTGTTTCCTTTGAATCACATAATAGATGATACTCTGTATAGACACTGAGCATGTTCAATGCATTACTGAATACTAAATCATCAAGGAAAGTACATTATGCTCATTTCATCTGGGTTTCATTCCATGGTAAATTAAATTTGCTGGTGTTCCATGACACAGCCCCCTTGAAGAATATAGCATGGTTCCTGAGGGAAATTCATGCTCCAGTTATGGGTTTATCTCTTGACACAATCTTCAGGATGATGGGTTTTTCTGGTTGGAGAATTGGTTGCCTGCTGAACTTCAAGGGGATCTGCAGTAGTTGAACAATCACAATGAGAAGCAATGAGTGAGGCACCAGCAACGATAGAAGTATAGAGAACAGATACATTAAGGACCACAATGCTTTATACACATAAACACACACTATATATCACTGTCCTATATCCTGAGTTCTTTATACCTGCATATTCACTGAGACTGGATGGTAAAACACTTATCTTTTTATACAGGCAAGTATTAGTTGAGCACCTATTGTGTGTAGAGTTAAGGAAAAAGTTATATTGGTTTGTGTTCTTTAGTGATTCAAATTTTAAGTCAAAAGGCCAAGTTAAAACTTTAGATCATAGCTTAATTATATAGAAAATGAATTTTGGAGGCAATATAAAGTTAATTTTACATTCACGGAAGCATAAGGTAATCCTGAGAATGCATCACATATTTTACCCCTATGGAATGACTCAATTATCAAAGTGCCTGGGCACCAGGTTTGCCCATTCAGTTTAATGGTGGACAAGGATTCCAGGAAGCGTTGGCCCTTGTTACCTTAGCTTCCAAGGGTAGTTTGAAAGATAACCTTGAGTAATTCAATGTTTACATAATCATTTTGCCTCAGTCTCTTCAGTCTTGAGGGGGTGAGGAAGCCTCCTCCACAGCAATTTGATCTCATTACAGGAAAGGGAAAGAAAATTGTCATGGGGGAAGGGCGTCAGACTGTGGGTAACTGGAGCTTGTTAGGTGTTCCAGAGTCCTGCTTGCTTCCAAGATGAAATGCTCTGTCCATCTGTCCATCTAAACAAACGCCTACACACATTTATAGGACAGCTATATTGTAGCCATAGGCCACTTATATCCTCCTGGCTTCCCATGAAGAAAGGCAATGGAACAGGAAAGTACTGTATATTTCGTGTGTGTGTGTGTGTGTGTGTGTGTGTGTGTGTGTGTGTGTGTGTGTGTGTTAGAACTTAACCATCAGACAGTGATTTACGTAGTATTTCCATTGTCTTAGCCACTGTTCTACTGCTGTGGAAAGTAGCTCTTATAAAAGGATTTAATCGGGGGCTGGCTTACAGTCTCAGA
Source organism: Peromyscus californicus insignis (assembly GCF_007827085.1). NCBI lineage: Eukaryota > Metazoa > Chordata > Mammalia > Rodentia > Cricetidae > Peromyscus > Peromyscus californicus. The sequence continues at coordinate 38,634,671 of NW_026294540.1, forward strand.
GGCTTGGCCCATTATCATCATGGTGGGGAGTGTGGCAGCAGACATGGCAGACATGATGCTGGAGAAGGATCTGGGGACTACATCTTGATTCACAAGCAGAGAGAGCAACAACATTGGGCCTAGTGTGGGCGCTAGAAACTTCGAAGGCCACCTTTAGTGATTCACATATCCTGTGTCACATCGGTGACTCTCAACTTTGGTGTGTAGGAGAATAGCCTATATCTTAAAGCCACATTCTGGGTGCATTATTTCAGTGTACCTAATATGGCCGGACACTGTGAATGTTTAAGGCTCTTCAGTAGTTCTAAAGCACAGTCAGCAATTGGGAGCCTCTGATACCTGGAAGCTTCTCTTAAGTCCTGGTGATGCCCACCAGTCACAAACCGTGATAAGATCATTATTGTATGTTGTGTGCACAACGTCTCCCTATCTCGTTAACTTGGATGCAATTTCAAGGAGATTTCATGTAGTCATGTCCCCTAATCTGCACTGACTCTAAATGAATTCCTTACTTGTGTTTTATTCAGACACAGCTCAGGATGGAAAGACCTTAAAGCTCATATCAGACTACAAATACCTTCTTTTGTTCCCTACATTATTAAATTGTACATGAGCAGTGTGGTGATTTGAATGAAAATTGCTCCCTGAGGTTTATGTTTGAATACTTGGTCCTTAGTTGACAGAACTGTTTGGGAAGGATTAGGGGGTGTGGCCTTGTTGGGGGAGGTGTGTCACTGGGGGGTGGGCACTGAGATTTCAAAAGACTAGTGCCATTCATTTCCAGCTCCTCTCTCTCTCTAAACTCTCAGTGGTACCTGCTGCCATGCCTTCACTCTGACATCATGGACCTTCATCCTCTGCAACCATAAGTCTAATTAAACACTATTTTTTTAAAAGTAAGTTGTCTTGGTCATGGTGTTTTATCACAGCAATAGAAAAGTAACCAAGACAAGCATTTTATTTTCTGTATGTAAAGCTCCAACATTTTTCTATAAAAAGTTGAAACATTATTTATAGAGAGAGTTTCCTGCCTCACCTTTGTTTCCTCACAAGGCTGGAGGGTGAAGTTCTGCAGGACTCTGACGACAGCAAGTTTCATGCTGATGAGGGCAAACCTCATGCCAAGGCAGTTCCTGGGTCCGTTCCCGAAGGGCAGGTAAACATAAGGATTGATGCTGCCCTTGTTCTCCTTGCTGAACCTGGAGACAGAGTGGGGATGCAAATGAGGCTATGGAACACTAAGACCCAAGAGCTCCGTGTTTGGAGTTCTCACACCCTCAACCAGGATGGTGCAGCTTACATTTGTGGACTTGCAACTGAACCCTTACTGCAGGGGTCTGAATAAGGAACTATGAGCTAAAAGTCCACTCCACTCACACCAAAACAGGCATTTCCTGGGTTGTTGAGACAAGTGGAAATGAATGCTTTTTGAGAGAAAACACATCCTTAGACAGAAAATATTCCTTTTAGGATGATGAAGTGTCCTGTCCTGAAAGACATATTGGGATTGGCCAAACTGAAGACAAAGTGGGCTCCTGCCTCACACTTAGGGAGGAGGACACACCTCTCTGTCACTGTGAGAAATGCTCATTTTCTCTCCCTATCACTCCCCTCTCCCCTCATTTCCCTTCTTTGTCGCTCCCCTCACCTATGTTTTCACTGTCAGCCTCTTCTCCTTCAACTCTCTTTTTCTTTTGAGAAAACAACCCCCCATAGAACAACCAAAGCCAAATAACTTTCTGGGGCACAGGATGAGTCTCTACTACGGCATCACGAGTGACTTCCATGTCTACCTTCTCCACTAAGCTAAAAGATACCTATGGAACATGTAGAGCTGAATTTATTCAAATTTGTTTTTTTCATTATTTGACTATATAAGTGAAAATAAATGATTCTGAAAAAGTGACAAGAACAGGAATGATTGGTGCTTTAAAATTGTTTTTGATAATCTGTAGGAAAAAAGAGAAGTATTTACATGTGATATGTTATGAAATAACACAGGAGTGTGGACAATTTAGGTTGCGTGTGGACAGGGAGTTCACATGCTTGAACACGAGAAATGCATTATAATAATTGTATGGGACTTAGGAGATGGTTTAGTCAGTAAATTACTTGTCTGACAAGTGTGATGGTCTGGGTTTGGTCCCCAGAACCTGCACAGAAAGCTAGGCATGGTGATGTATGCCTGTAATCCTATCTGTGGTGAGAGGGGAGGTGGAGATGATCAGATCCCTGGAACACGCTATCCAGCTACACTAACGTAGTGAAAGCACTAGGCCAATGAGAGATCCTGTCACAAACAAAAGGTGAACGGCTCTTAGAGAGAGGCTTCTGAGGTTTTCTCCAGACCTCAGACATCTACATACATGTGCTCATCCACTCATGCACATACACCTACATATATATGCACCTACAACACACACATACAGAAAGACAAATGTGCTCTCCCACGAGCACACACACATATGCACACACAATGTGCACCTGCACAAGCACATATACACATGGTTTTGGGATTTCAAAAGCCCGTGCCAAGCCTTCCCATGGATCAGGATACAGCTCTCAGTTACTGCAGCAGAGCCTGACTGAACGCCACCGTGCTCCCCACCATGATGATAATGGACTAAACCTCTGAAGCCATAAGCAAGGCCTCAGTTAAATGCTTTCTTTCATAGGAGTTGCCTTGGTCATGGTGTCTCTTCACAGTATGGAACAGTGACTAAGACAGACATTATGTATTTAACCTGGCTGTTCATGGTGGGAACCCCTTCCCGAGGTCTCTGTACCTTTCAGGGCGGAACTCTTCAGGCTCTGGCCAGTACTCAGGGTCCCGGTGAAGAGGATAAGTTGGTACCATAACTACAGTCCCTTTGGGAATGAACACTCCATTGATTTCCACATCCTTTTTTGAGACCCTCTCTAGTCTGTTAGCGATTGGGTACAATCTGAGAGTTTCATTCACCATCATGTCAAGGTACTCCATGTCCATCAAGGCATCATAGGTGACAGGTGCCTGGGAAGAAGAAATGGATGTTTCCAGATGAAGTTTGGATTTGATCTTCAATTAAGTTTGCAGGACTATTGCATGTCAGAAGCTCCAAGGGCTAACCTTGATTAGTAGATCTCAGCCATAATAAATTATTCTGCACCTATGATGACCTAGGTCCTGATGATATATCATAGGAGCCATTTGGGACACTCCCCTGTCCAGATCCCCTCTTCCTCATCACTGTCCTGCTCTGATTTCTTCTCCATGTGAGCACATATGACCAATATGACAAAGTGCACTGGGGTCACAGTCTCATCTCCATAGACCATCAGTCTACACCAAGGAAATGTGTCATTGTGAGGAACAAACTCCCCACTCCTGGTCCAACCAGGCTGAAATTGACAGTGCCACATCTTTGTAGTTCCTGTGCTTATGGGATTAGTTCAGTGAAAGGTACAATGGAGGATTCTGGGTAAGACGACAGACTACAAGCTGCCTCTGTGTGAGCTGGCGAAGGAGAAAATTCCAAAAGAGAAAAAAATCTTTTCTAGAGAAAGAAAGAGAAGAAGAACCCCTGAAACACATAAAGGAAGTGGCAGGACAGCTAAAAGGCATGGGGGAAAAGATGGGTGAACTCACGGAAAAGAAGCCAAGCTGAAGTTGGCTCCAGCTGCCCTGTGCCCTAGCAGGGGGAGGAAGGGAAGTCAGTGGTACTCCAAAAGTTAAAACAGGGGTTCTGACTGAAAGAGACTGGGGCCCTACCTTCAAGAGAAGCTCCCAGCCCTCACAAGCCTCGAAATCAATTCAGGTCTGGGTGAGACAGCAATGGCTTCTATGACAGAGAGAGTCCCATAGTCACTCAGTATGACTCAGAGAACTTATTGTTGCAAAATGACCAGCCAACGGGGCCAGCCAATTGGGGTACAACCACAGGACATGGATTCTTTCGGTGATTCTAGACTATATAAAGGTGACAGTTAATGCTAACTGGAACACCCTCAACCCTTAGTATATATCTGGAAGAATCTAAGCCAGTACATCACAGAGATACTAGTGAACCTATTGCATTATTCACAATAGCTAAGAAATGGAACCAAATTTGATGTCCAGCTACAGGTGCATGGGGAAAGCAAATGTAGTACTTGTGCACAATAGAAAGTTTATTGACCACAGAGATCAATGAGACCATAAAATTTGCTGGAAACAGGTGCAATTAGAGATCGTTAGGTTAAGCAAGTCAAACCAAACTCAGAAAAGGTGTGAATGTAGAGAGGAGGGATGGAGGGATGAAGGGAGGGAAGAAAGGAGGGGAGAGTATATACGAAATGAAAGCAATTCTGCATATTCTTTAGGGAAAGGAAGAAGTCTGATAAGAGAGGTTAGGAGAATGAGGGAGGGCAAAGAGGGAGGAGGGTGAACACAAATCAACTTTAATGGCATGTATATAAAAATGTCAGCGTGAAACACATTGCTTTGTGTGCTAACTTTAAAAAGAATATAAATTTTAAAATGTTTAAAGCAATTTCCAGTAATGACCAAAAGCTACATTCATTACCATCCTTGGAAGCTGGACCAGTGTACCAGTTTTTGCTTCAGGACCTGACGATGAGCTCTGGAGGAGATGCATTCTGTACCATTCTGCCCAAACAGCCACACAAGTCCCGGGTAACTTTACATCCCCAAATCTCCCAGTTTGAGCAAAGAGTTGAAGACAGTATGGCCATTGTGGCTGTCATTTAGTGTGACACTCAAAAAGACTATCTTGTAGAGACTTAGAGTTTGGTTTAGGGGGCTAGTGAGATGGATCAGGGGGTAAAGGAATTTGCTGCAAAGTCTGATGGCTTGAACTGAAACTCTGGAAACAAAATTGTGGAAACAGAGAGCTGACTACAAGTTATTCTCTGACCTCCATACACATGCTGTGGCATGGACACTTATGCACATACATTCACACACACATGTGTACATGCATGTACATATATATACATAGAAGAGTGAATAATTAAAATAATTAATGATGGTGCTGTTGTTGATGATGATGATGATGATAATAATAATAATAATAATAATAGATTGGTTTCAGAGCTGGAGACACTGGCTCATCCCTTGGCTTCTTTACCTCTATCTATACCACTGAGTGCATTTCCATATAGCTGAAGCTGAAATATTAGACACCTCAGAGGCTTGATCTAGAGACTCTCTGAGAGACCTTGTCCAGCACACTGACTGTAATGCCAGCTCTGGTCAGCAGAGGGCACAGACACTCAAAGAAATTATGAAAGTGATGCTAACTGCACACAGGGCTTCAGACAGGAAGTAGTCTGATACACTATCAATGCCATTATAAACCACAGGAAAGAAAAGACTCCCCTAATTCACACACACACACACACACACACACACACACACACACACACACACACACACTCACTCACTCACTCACTCATTCACTCACTCACTCACTCACTCACACACATATAAATGCCATGCTATCCAGACTGGACAGCAGAACCATTGAGAATAGTGTCAAGCCAGCCTGCTGAGACCAGTGAAGGCCAGCTTAGCACCATAGATAGCCCAGACAGCATCCGAGAACATCAGCAGAGATAACTGTCCAGACATCTGAGGGACTGGTGCTTACCCTTATGTGTCACACAGGTTTTCTAGTGTTTCTATTTGGTATAACAGTTATGATAGATACAGACACACCAGAGCCAGCACTGTATTAAAGATCATGTATTTCTACAGGTCACATTCATCTCCCATGTCCCTCCCTTTGTTTCTCTTTTAGACTCTTGCTGGTGGAAGAACCATTGCATGGCTCCCTGTAAAAATTCTCATTGCCAGTGATGAGACATTTTCTTGTGAATTCTCCACCTCTGCCCTCCCTTTCTGGGTACCATCCACTCACCTTATTGGGCAGAGTTCTGTCAATCTCATCCTGAAGTTTCTTCTGCACATCAGGATGGGTGGCCAGTTCATACATCATGAAGCAAATGGATGTGCTTGTAGCATCATAGCCAGCGAAAATGAAAATAACGGTTTGTGCTGCCATTTCTAGATCAGACAGAGCTAAAAGGAAAAGAACATTGTAAATAAGGAAGATCAAAGCAGAACATCATAGTTGAGATGAAAAGAAATTCAAATTGGCTCCCAGCATCCAGGAAAGAACAGAGAAAGGCAGTCTAGTGTAACTAGAGTTTTCCTGCCTTGCCCACAGTCAGGGCAAATCTCTGTCACTCGCCAGTTCCACAACCGCTCAGACCCAACCAAGTAAACACAGAGACTTATTTGCTTAAACTGTTTGGCCTAATGGCTCAGGCTTCTAGCTATCTAGTTCCTACATCTTAAATTAATCCATTTCTATAAATCTATACCTTGCCACATGGCTTGTGGCTTACCAGCATCTTCACATGCTGTTTGTCATGATGGCGGCTGGCAGTGTCTCTGACTCAGCCTTCCACTTCCCAGAATTCTTCTCCTCCTTGTCCTGCCTATACTTCCTCCTGCCTGACTACTGGCCAATCAGTGTTTTATTTACTAACCAATCAGAGCAACACATTTGCCATACAGAACATCTCACAGCAGTCTAGGGTCGTTGGAACTGAGTTTCACTCTGGTGTCTACCTGATATACCAGAAAAAGGTCGTTATTATTTTAAAATAAATTTTATGTGTATGGGTGTTTTATCTGTATGTATGTCTGTGCACCACATGTATCCCTGGTATCCACAGAGACTAGGAGAGGATATCAGATCCTTGGCAACTGGAATTACAGATGGCTGTGAACTGCTGTGTGGGTGTTGTGAATTGAATCCAAGTCCTCTGGAAGAGCAGCCATTGTCCTTAACTGGTAAGCCATCTTTCCAATTCCAAGGTCAAATTACTTTAATCCCAGATGACCTCAGATCTATATTGTTGGCGACCAAATATTAGGCCAAATTCATATCATCACAACTGGGCAATTTCAAGAACCAGGATTCTCTCTAACCTATACTGTCATCTTAGTGTGGGATGAAAATGAAAGTGTTGTGGTAGTTGACAGTGATTGACAACTTGACAGATCTAGAGTCACCTAGGAGATAAGCTTCCAGGCATAATGCTGTGGTGTTATCTAGACTTTCTTGCTTCCTGATAGGGATAGGCCCGTGAAGGTTTATCTTGACTAGGTTATTTGATGTGGAAAGACTCATCTTGTTTCTAAACATTTACTTCTGTTTTATTTGCATGTGTATGGTGATATTTTATTTATACTGAAATGTGATTTTATTTGTATGTTAATAAATAAAGTTGCCTGGGGGTCAGAGCTAATAGCAAGCCATAGCAGAGCTAGGTGTTCATGGCACACACCTTTAATCCCAGCACTTGGTAGGCAGAGCTAGGTAGATCTCTGTGTGTTCAAGGATACAGCCAGCATTGGAGACACACACTCCAATGTGTGTCTGGAGGTCTGTACAGACAGGCAGTGACGAGGCAGTCACGTGGTTGGGTTTACAACCAATGAGAAGGCAGAACAGAAAGTCTATATAAAGACAAACAGACAGGAAGTAGGTCTCTTTCGGAGAGTTCTCTTGGCTGAAGAGGATAGCTGCATCAGGTGGGTAAGGCTCTTAGCTCTGATCTCTTGGCTTTCTTCTTTGCATTGGTTCTGTGTTTCTTATTTAATAAGACGGTTGGTTACATCTACATTTGGTGCCCAACGTGACAAGAATCCATTAAAAACCGCTTGGCTTAGCTTGGCTGCAGGTCCGGTTTCTGGCCTGAGTGGTCTGGCTCCCTAGCTCGGGCCCAGCTCGGGCCCAGGTCGGCTTGGCCTCAGGCTGGACTGACTGTAGCCCCAAGCAGTTGCACGCAGTTGGAGCTACTTGCTTAAAGCTGGTGTTACAATCAACTCAGGCCTGCCCTGCTGAACAGGACCCCTGCCTGTAAAGCCAACGCACATGGTTGGAGCTTAAGGAAGCCAGAGCCAAGGCTTGACTCTGCTTAAGCGGGAACATGTGGCTGGATTCAAGCTCTTAGGCAGAACTTCTGGCTATGCTTTCTTGCTCTCTCTCTCTCTCTCTCTCTCTCTCTCTCTCTCTCTCTCTCTTTCTCTCTCTGGATTCACACCTCAGATACTAGGTGGCTGTTTTGAAATTCCCTCGGATTTCTACTGTTCTACACAGACTTGGTAAGTCACTTAACATACCAGGTATTTTAAAGGAAACTATTTAAAAGAGAAATTTTTTCCACATTAAAAAAATGGGTTTTATGTGTACATTGGAAGAAAATTGGGCTTTGTTTGAAATTTTAGGCAGTCTGACAATGGAACAACTATATGAGAAGATTAATGTTGATCAAATTATGCAGTTGATTACTATGCTTATCCTCATTTTACTGTTTAAAAAGATAGTCAATTTAAGTGCCAGGATAACAGTTTTAGAAAAACTTGTTAAACCTGTAAAAATAAATCATAGAGAAATTCAAATTCAGACAGAAGAAATTAACAGTGAAGTTGTTTCAAGATTGGATCATAAGGTTACAGAAAGAAAGCCTGTTTTCACACAGTCACTCTTAATTTATCTGGTAACCATACAGCAGTTGCCTAATCAAATGACTACACAAAATATTTGGGCTCCAATTGAAATGTTAGATTTGAATGTTTAAGGAGGCAATAGTATCTTATGACATGCATTCCCCATGTGTAAAGCAAATGTTAAACTCGTGGTCAACATATAATAGGATTATACCACAGGACTGGTGGAAGCTGGCACAGGCTGTTCTGGAACCCAGTCAAAGGCTCCAGTGGCAAATCTGGTTCAGGGATGAGGGTAAAAACATAGAAAAACAATGGAGGGGTAAAGGAATACAAGTCTTCCAGGATCAGCTTATTGGAGAAGGCCAATATGCTTCAGTACAAACACAATGTTTATATGATGTCCAAACCCTAATTCTATGTCGAATGGCAGCTTTGAATGCATGGGACAGAGTTGAGGAACCATGAAAAAAAAACTGAGTCATTTACAAAGGTTATACAAGGCCCAAAAGAACCTTTCACAGATTTTTTTACAAAGACTGCCTTCAGCAGTAAAGAGAATGGTCCCGGATTCAGAAGCGAGTCAGATAATAATTGAATCTTTGGCCTTTGGGAATGCGAATGCAGCATGCAAAAGAATAATCAGGCTGTTAAAGGCAAGATCTGCACCTTTGGAAGATTGGATTAGAGACACGGTTAATGTTGAGGCTCATGACCATGATGCTATGTGGGTAGGAGAAGCAATTTGAAAAGGTTTGAGGAATGTTAGATGTTTTGAATGTGGAAAGCAAAAACATTTGACAAGGGACTGTAAACAGGTCATTCCTAGAAACAATGTTTCTTCAAGGAAAAATGGCAACAGAATGCCCTTTCCTTCTGGAGTATGCAGGAGGTGTGGTAAGGGAAAACACTGGACCAAGAATGTAGATCAACAAGGGATAGACAAGGTAATCCTTTGACTCAGTCTTCGGGAAACTCCCAGAGGGGCCTCATGCAGGCCCACATAACAAACCCAGTTCAAACCTTTCCTGCAGTTGTAGAGGAAACCCCTACTCAGAGCAATTAAATAACCAAATGCCTATTGGAATAAATCATGCTGGTCAGGATGATGAAAGAGAGAGAATAGAAAATTCAGGAAAAAACATAAAGAGAATTTTTTGGCAAACTTCTATTAATGAACAAAGACCAAAATTAACAATAAAAATAAATGGTGTTTTGTTGTCTGTTCTGGTAGACGCAGGTACAGACGTTACCATAATTGTACCAGAATTTTGGCATCCAACTTGGCCTCTTCAGGAGGTAAACATTCAGCTCTTAGGAATTGGGACATAATCTCAAGTGAAACAGAGTGCAAGATGGCTTGAATGTATAGGTCCAGAAGGACAAAGAGGAAAATTAAAACCATATGTGGCTAACATAGCTATGAACCTGTGGGGTCGAGACTTGTTGCAACAATGGATACTCAGATTAACATCCCTCCAATCTCAGAAACAAATCATAAACTAACACATGTTTCTGAGAGAAATATTAGAAGATATTATTCTAATGAGTGGTCCCCAGCCATCCATATTATACAAGAACAGGGCACAGCAACTGATGATCTTCCAAAGACACCAACAGCTCTACCTTTGAAATGGTTAACAGACAAGCCTGTATGGGTTCAGTAATGGCCTTTAACAACAGAGAAACTCCAGGCTTTAGAAGAGCTGGTAGAAGAACAGTTAAATGCTCAGCATATTGAAGAATCAACCAGCCCTTGGAATTCTCCTGCATTTGTTATTAAAAAGAAATCTAATAAATGGAGGATGGTAACAGACCTTAGAGCAATTAACAAAGTAATTCTGCCAATGGGCTCTCTACCATCTGGAATTCCTTTGCCTACTCTGTTACCAAAAGGATGGCCTCTCATAGTTATTGATTTAAAAGACTGTTTCTTTTCAATACCCTTACAAGAAAAAGACAGAGAAAGATTTGCCTTCACAGTGCCTACTTATAATAATTCTCAACCGGTTAAAAGATTTCAATGGAGGGTCCTCCCACAGGGAATGTTGAATAGCCCAACTCTGTGCCAATATTTTGTACAACAGTCATTGGAAGTGATATGTAAAAAATTTCCTAAATCTATAATTTATCATTATATGGATGATATTTTGCTAGCTGACTCAAATGCAGATACTTTAGAAAGAATGTTTGAAGAAGTAAAGAAAATTTTGCCTTGCTGGGGATTACAAATTGCTCCTGAAAAGATACAAAGAGGAGATTCTATTAATTATTTAGGATATAAAATAGAGCTACAAAAATTTAGACCCCAAAAGGTGCAAATTATGAGAGATAGACTACAGACTCTTAATGACTTTCAAAGATTATTTGGAGATATTTCTCATCTATGAACTATTGTTGGGGTAAAAAATGATGAACTGAATAATTTGTTCAAAACCTTAGAAGGTGACAAGGACTTAAATAGTCCAAGAGAATTATCACCTGAAGCTGAGAAAAAATTGGCCTTGGTAGAAAAGAAAGTACATGAAGGGCACATGGATTGTATTGATCCAAAGCTGGATTGCATTTTGGTTATTTTACCCTCTAGGCATTCTATTACAGGAATATTAATGGAGAGGGAAGATATTATATTGGAATGGATATTTTTACCAAATAAACCAAATAAAAAATTAAAAAGTTATGTGGAAAAAAATCTCTGACTTGATTTGGAAAGGAAAATTGAGACTTCGTCAGTTAGCAGGAACAGACCGAGCAGAAATTATCGTATCTTTAACTAAGGAAGACATTGAAAAATTATGGACAGAAAGTGAACCTTGGCAAAGAGCTTGCAGTAATTATTTGGGAGAAATTAACAGCAAATATCCCAAAAGTGATAGAATTGATCTTATAAAGAGAGCTGATCAGATCTTGCCTCAAATTGTATGGGAAAAACCCATATCTGGAGTTCGTACATTTTATACAGATGCAACAAACAAGGAAAGACAGGTTACAAATCCAAAAATTTAAGTAAAGTGGTTCAAAGTTCTTATAATTCAGTTCAAAAATCAGAATTGTATGCTATTCTGTTGGTATTAATGGATTTTTCAGAACCTCTCAACATAGTAACTGACTCTCAGTATGCTGAAAGAGTAGTATTAATTACATAATGAGACTGCAGAATTTATCCATGATGCTTCAGAATTAACTTCACTATTTATCCAATTACAAGATACAATCAGGAAAAGGAGTCATCCTTTATATATAACTCACATCCAATCCCATACTGGTCTGCCAGGCCCTCTAGCTGGAGGCCTCAGAATTTCATACAAAACATCATGTCAATAGTAAAAGTTTAAAAAAGGATTTTTCCATATCCTGGCAACAAGCCAAAGAAATAGTAAAGAAATGTCCTACTTGTTCCTTCTACAATAAAACGCCATTACCAGCAGGATGTAACCCAAAGGGTACTCAGAGGAATGAATTCTGGCAGATGGACGTGTTTCACTTTGCAGAATTTGGGAAACTGAAATATGTACACCATACCATTGATACTTATTCAGGATTTCAATGGGCAACTGCTTTGAGTTCTGAAAAAGCTGATTCTGTAATTACCCATTTGCTAGAAGTTATAGCCAACATGGGTATACCTGCACAAATCAAAACTGACAATGCTCCATCATATGTCTCCGTTAAAATGAAACAGTTTTTTGTTTATTACAATATAAAGCATATTACAGGCATACCACATAATCCTACAGGTCAAGCAGTTATAGAAAGATCAAACAGAACTCTAAAGGATATGCTAAATAAACAGAAAGGGGTAACAAAACCCCCCAGAAATAGACTACATAATGCTCTATTAACTTTGAATTTTCTCAGTGCCACTGAGAAAGGAACAACAGCTGCAGAGAGACATTGGATAATAGAAAAAAACTACAGAATTAAATCAGCCTATATACTTTAAGGATGTGCTGACCTCAGAATGGAAACCAGGATATGTTTTACATTGGGGACGAGGTTTTGCTTTTGTTTCTACAGCAGAAGATAAGCTGTGGGTACCACCAAAATTGATAAAGGTTCGATTTGAACAAGAGAGACCTCCTAATTAAAGGAGGTGATAGTTCATCAACCAGCATGAACATCCAATTTAAACTAACTTATACCAGTAACACATGCCTTTTCATTTAATCAGATAATAACTTACCAAGAAGGAAATTCCCAAAAAACCTTGGGGAAAGGTTTTTGTTTTTGTCTTTTAGGAGAACGAAGGTTAAGGAATTTGAAGAACACTGGACAAATGAGACAACTGAAGGAAAGGGACAAATCATCTATCCCAGGAAACAGAGTGAAATGGCGTATGGGTGTATCATCTAAAAAATTTTATGTCTTCTAAATGTTTGTTTCTGCTCTTCTCTAAAGATCTAACACTATTGGTCTTCTAATAGTCTCAGTTCAATTAAAATTTAAAGCTGACTTTGGAGTTGGAGAATAGCCCTCTCCTTCTTTAAACTCAAGCATGTTGTTAAAAGGAAAATGCAAACTCCCTGTATCATGCCAGAATAAAAGAGCCATCTTCTGCTATGGGACAGGAGAAAAGCCAAATTAATTAAGGGACTATTTTATTACTAATCTCAACTCTTTGATTCTATTCTGATTCTTTAAACTTTTCTTAAAGTATGAATTTTATATCAAAATTTACAAGATTTATATATATAATATATATATATATATACACATTTTAAACTTTGTTAAGATATAAATGGTCATATAGAGTACTAACTAATTCTAGAAAGAAAAAAGGCTTCAATTAGCTGCATATATATGTCTTTGTGTTTGAGTCTCTTATCAGTTTGCAGGAAATCATGGCCAGGCCTAACTTCAACTGAAGTCTCCAGGAAGAAGATGGGGCCCCACAACAACAACAATTCCACATAGACAATAATAATATCACTAAGCTGATGAACATCACTACAGATCAGCTTTGAACTACAAAGTTCTCAGAGCAATTTTGAGAGGGCTAGCTGAGATGATCCAGTCTCAAAGACTACTTGAATAAGGACTTGAGATAAACCCTGAACTTTGGCATTATACACAGACTGGATAACGAAGGATAGAGTTACCTTTCCTAGAATTTGACAATAAACCTAAAATTTTTCTTTCAGGATAAAGATACCTTCGCCCATACCCAGCAGGAAGCAATTTTAAGAATATGACGCCCACATTCCCAAAGAGGTGGTGTGGGGTGGGTGATTTTTTGGTCTTTTTAATGGGTTTGGGGTCTGGGATAATTTTCATTGTTTAGGGGGGTTGGTTACAAGTTGTTGTCAAGGGTTAGCAAAAAGGCTAAGCAAAGGAGATTAGATTTAAGGTTCTTGTTTTTTTAAAAAGAAAAAGACAATTACTAGTTTTAAATACTTTACATTGGATTGGATTGTTTTATATTGTATACAAATTACATATATTGAAATTGATATTGTTAGAAAATGCTGTATGTATATTTCTAATTGTACTTATACCGTTCATTTAACAAATAATGCAATTTTCTGATTCTTGAATGTTATTAGGATATAAAGAAATCAAAGTTAGCAGTCAGACAGTACAATAGAACTTGTAGTCATATTAGATATGTTTTAAAAATTGAGCAGATATATTTTAGATAGACAGGTCATCTTCAAACCCTTCAGAGATCTACAGAATATGGCATTTAACATGTTTCAATAACTTAGAAAATTTTTCTTTTTTGTTATGACTATGAGACATGTCGGCTCCTGGCAGTACCAATCTACTTCAGAGAAAATATGGGCATTGAAGAAACTGCATGTGGAGTTACCTTTCATTGTGGCAAAAGTTAGCCACTGGACAACAATGTATCCTTGAATCAACTGACAATCTGTACAGACAGGCAGTGATGAGGCAGTCACATGGTTGGGTTTACAACCAATGAGAAGGCAGAACAGAAAGTCTATATAAAGACAGACAGACAGAAAGTAGGTCTCTTTCAGAGAGTTCTCTTGGCTGAAGAGGATAGCTGCAGCAGGTGGGTAAGGCTCTTAGCTCTGATCTCTTGTCTTTCTTCTTTGCATTGGTTCTGTGTTTCTTATTTAATAAGACGGTTGGTTACATCTACACATGTGTGTGTGCATGACCACTGAAGCCAAACGATGGTGTCAGATCCCCTGGAGCAGGAGTTACATGAGCAAACTGGGGTCAGTGGGTAATGGAGGGCAAGGGTCGGGGGAAAGAGAGCTTAGGGGAGCAGGAGGTCCCAGCTGAATCAGGAACAGAATGGGAGAACAAGGAAAGAGATACCATGATAATTGAAAAACCCCATGGAAATAGGAAGAAGCAGAGTGCTAGAGAGGTCCCCAGAAATCCACAAAGATACTTCCACTATAGACTACTGCCAATGGTCGAGAGAGTGCCTGAGCTGACCTACTCTGGTGATCGGATGGCCAAACACCCTGTCATGATAGAACTCTCATCCAGTTTCTGATGGAAGTAGATGCAGAGATCCACGGCCAAGCCCCAGAAGTCCAATCGGCCAGAGACAGGAGGGATTCTATGAGCAAGAGATATCAAGACCATCATTGGAAAAAGTACAGAGAAAACTAGCCAAACTAGTGGAAACACATGTACTGTGGACCAATAGCTGAGGAGCCCCATGGTACTGGAGTAGGTGCTCTGGGTAAATGAGACAGTTGTTTAGCTTGAACTGTTTAGGCCAAGTGGGACCAGTACCTGTCCCTAGTGCATGAACTGGCTTTTTGGAACCTAGTGCCTATGGTGAGACACTTTGCACAGCCTTGGTGCAGGGAGGAGGGACTTGGACCTGCCTCAACTGAATGTACCAGGCTCTGCTGACTCACCATGGGAGACCTTGCCTTGGAGGAGGTGGGAATGGGGGGTGGGTTGGGGGGAAAGGCCGGGGGATGAGAGGAGGGAGGACAGGGGGATCTGTGGTTGATATGTAAATGAATAGAAAGTCTTTTAATAAAAAACTAAAAGCTAAAAACAAAAAAAATTTAAAAAAAAGAATTCATTCATTTTGATTTGGGGAACCTTGAAATAGACATGGTGTCTAATTCAAAATGAAAACAATATGAAGTGGGTATGAGAAAGTTCTATAATGCTGATTTACCCATAACAAATTTTGTCTGAAAAAAAACCACAGCTTTTAAATTATTTCTTCTAGTAAGAACAAATATGCTACTGAATTGAATGACATTACAAATCCAACATTTGGAGTTTTCTTGTCTGCTATAGTAACCTATAGTCATGTTCAGATCTTTGTATTTTTTCATTCATTAAACAAATTACAGTTATCATTGGTGCTAAACTTATAACCACATGGGTCTAGTGGGGAACTTACTGACTATTATAGGAAAACAGTGCTTTCTTGCTCACAGGACAGTGTGTTAGGCCAGAGAGACATGGGTCGATAATCAGATAGAAGATAAAGATGCTAAGCCAGATGTGTTCACAATGATGTGCTAAAGTAGGCCCACCCACTGTTAACTATCAGGGCTTCCACAATGTAGCTGTCAAATCACTAGCAGCCTGAAATCAAATCCTGTAGAATGATGGTATTCAGGTCAAATACATAGGTCATTTGTCTTAATGTTTTATTTGGGGAAAAGTGAAGGGTAGATAGAACAAGCCTGTTTATATCCCTACACATGGATGAGCATCATAATATTTAAGTTTCTTAAGTCTCTGTAGAGATATTCAGTTTTCTTAGCTTCATCCATTGAAAGGAACAATAGAAATATTCACATTAGACCTGTTTTGGGATTCCAGCTATCACTAAGAGTAGTCAAGTGCTGTGGAATAATCCTCCTGTACACTATGAACATGTATTACTCTCATTGACTAATAAAAAGCTAATTGGCCGGTAGCCAGGCAGGAAGTATAGGTGGGATAGCAGACACAGAGGAGGCTGGAAAGAACAAGATGGGGTCAGGGAGTGGCCAGCCAGACGTAGAGGGAGAAGGATGAACATGCCATGGTAATAAGGGTACCGCCACGTGGCAGAGTGTAAATGTTGAATATGGGTTAATTTAAAATGTAGGAGCTAGTTAGTAATAAGCCTGAGCTATTGGCCAAGAATTTATATTCATATTCAGCTTCTGAGTCAGTAATTTGGGACTGGGCAGTCAGGACAAGGAAACTCCATTTACAGCCAAGATTTCTTTGAAAAGTGGCCATTTCTAGGGAATTATAGAGAAATAGAGAGACACTTGGAATATCTTTCACTAGAAAGCAAGAATATGCTCCAAATATGATCAGTGTGAAGACAAAGAATCTTCTGGATGATTTTCTAGTGGAGGAAGATGGGTACCACTATTCACTGGCCAAAACTCATAGAATAGAGACCAGGATTCAACCTTACATAAACAATCTCAGTGTAAGTCCATCTTATAACACATGCACCACTCTGCAGGGCAGGGGTGTGGACGGTGGGGATGGGTGTTACATGTATTCATGGGCAGGAGTATATTGGCGATCACTACACTTTCCTCTCAGTTCTTCTATGACCAGAAATTGCTCTACAAATTAATGTCTCTTATAGGAATTAACAATTAATAAGGGTTGATAAGATGGCTCAGTGGATAAACGTACTTGCTGAGCAAGCCAGGGGGATTGAATTTGATTCCTGGACCCATGTAAAGGTGAACAGAGAGCCCTGACTCTACAAACTTACCTTGTGACCTTCACATGCATACCATAGCTGGTGTGACCATTCACCACCAAAAAATGATTAATAATAGTAATAATAATAATAATAATAATAATAATAATAATAACTTAAAAACTTAAATGAAAGGGGTCTGGAGAGATGATTCAGTGAGTAAGAGCTCCTTTTGTGCCAAGGGGGAGGTTCTGAGTTCAAATCCTCCAAACTCACATAAATAGGTGTGGCCACACATTCTTGTAACCTCATCAAGGTAGGGAAATGGAGACAAGAGGCTCCCTGGGGCTTTCTGGCTGCCAGTCTAGATCCACACTCATCTAGAGATCCTGCCTCAAATGAATAAGACAGAGAGCAACAGAGCTGAACACCAACATTCTCCTCTGGTCTTTGTGAGCAGAGAGAGAGAGAAAGAGAGAGAGAGAGAGAGAGAGAGAGAGAGAGAGAGAGAGAGAGAGAGAGAGAGAGAAACTAAAATGAACAGAAAGGACCCACCATGTCACACAAAAAGGCCATGAGTGGACACGCATAAGACAGTTGAATGCAAAGTAGCTAGTGATAAAAGTCGAGAGCAACAGGGAATGCATGAGATCACAGTGACAGAAGCAACTGAACAAAATTTAAATAATTTTTAATAATAGAATTAAAAATTTTTAGATGATAAAGAAGAGGACATTCCTTTACATTGGGTGATGACTGTAAGTATAGAGTAAATAATAGTAAGAAGGCCATCCTTCTGTAGCTATAACAGTAATAGTAGTTTTCATCACAAAGCATCCACAGATGATATAAAACCAGGAGGTTAAAAGATGAAGAAGAGGCTGGAGAGATGGCTCAGAGGTTAAGAGCACTGGCTGTTCTTCCAGAGGTCCTGAGTTCAATTCCCAGCAACCACGTAGTGGCTCACAACCATCTGTAATGAGATCTAGTACCCTCTTCTGATGTGCAGGGATATATGCAAACAGAACGCTGTATACATAATAAATAAATAAATCTTTTTTAAAAAGATAAAAGATGAAGAAAAGCTGAGTATATAGTTTCCCAGATACAATTTACACAGAGCAGAGTAAATTGCAGATGAAGTTGTTGAATACAATTCTACCACTCACTCCCAGGGACCATCCCCACTGCTTGACAGCATGCTTCCTGATTAGGGCCCAGGTGCAAACTCCCAGGCAGAGATTCAGAATCCATGGGATTGGAAGGGACCGAGAATCTGAATCTGCTCTGACAGATGACCCAGAACCACTGAGGACTTCTGGGCGTGAAAGGTTTCTCTGTGGCTGCCCTACAGGCTCTGGTCCAATTACACCAGTGTACTTCTATAAAGCTCCCATGGACACCATAGATATCATCCATGTGCATGTCTTTCAGAAATTTGGCAGAAGTTTCCATCCTGGACCACCCCCCATGCACATGTCCTGACACCCTCTTCTCTCTGAGCTTCTTGATCCACACATGGTAAAGAGTCCTGGGTTACCTTTTGGGGACTCTTCGCCTTTGGAGTTCTGAGTGTTCATCATCAGCTGAAGAAAATCCACTCGGGTCTGGAAGAAGAAAGAGAAAAGTCGATGATGGTCATCTAGCTGAGAGGTCAGACTTGAAACAGGGGTTCAGAACTTCACCTCCCTTCTGAGAATATGCCCACCTGAAGTCCATTGGTGCGACTTGAGCCACCAATGAATAAAAGCATGTATGGGGCTGAAGAAATTGCTCCGTGGTTAAGAGCACTGAATGCTCTTGCAGAGGACCTGGGTTCAGTCCCTAGCACTGATAAGGTGAATCACAATCACTTGTAACTCCAGTTCTGGGGATCTGATGCCCTCTTCTGGCCTCTGCAGGAATTGCACACGTGTGGTACACAGGCATACAGGTGGGCAAAGCACCCATATACTTAAAATAAAAATAAAGGAAAATTAAAGCCTCTATCAGCAAGCCTTGGGGAACAAGTCATTTCCATGGGAGAAATGCAGTTTTTGGTCTTTGTTTCTCTGATCTAAGTTTCTTCAGCTTCTGAGCAGATTCCTGGCCAAAGAGCTGCTGGCTCCTTCTCTCATGCTTGCTCAGAAAAGTTCCGAACTCCAATTCTCTCTGTTCTCTTACCACAATGCTTAACCAACAGCCTCCTTGATTAATTCTATCTCTAGTACTCGCTTCCAAGTTTTGTGTGAGCATCCCCTGATACTCCACACTCCAGGCACTACAAAATTCTAAGTGTCGCCACAGGTGCCCTTCTCCCTGATCTGCAGACAGAATTTTTGTGGCTTCCAGGCTACATAGCAGAGCTAGGTTAGCAGCCTGAAAACTGATTGTCCAGAGAAGATATTCACCTTTTGGGTGAGTGGCTTGTGACCTCACTGCCAAAAAAAATTCCCACACACAAAGCAAGAAGTACTCAAATTTAACATGGGCCAATCTCTACCAGATATGACCATACTTCTATTGGAGAATATACTAAAATAAGAAGTTTAAAACTGAAACCATTCTTTTGATGATATAAACTTTAGGTACAGAATAATAGTAGTAGATATAATTTGTAAGTACAAATTCTATTTTTTGACTCTTTTCAATTAATGGTGGTGGCAATGTTTTTACTTGATTGGCACTTATCTCAGGGAATAATAACTTTCACTCCTTTTGGCAAATGTGAAACTGTTTCTCTATTATTCTCATATAGCATCACCCAACTTCTATCTTCTTCTCCCTAAAATGTTAACATTATCTTGCTCTAAGCATAGTTTACTCTATTCATTTTTAAGAGAACACAGAGGAAAATACATAAATCACACACTCACAGCCTGACACATGACCAAACCCTGAGCATCATGATTAAACCCTGAGCATCATGACCAAACTCTGAGCATCATA
Source organism: Peromyscus californicus insignis (assembly GCF_007827085.1). Lineage (NCBI taxonomy): Eukaryota > Metazoa > Chordata > Mammalia > Rodentia > Cricetidae > Peromyscus > Peromyscus californicus. The sequence continues at coordinate 38,654,710 of NW_026294540.1, forward strand.
ACCAAACCATAAGCATCAAAACAAAACCCCAAGCATCATGACCAAACCCCGAGCATCATGACTAAACCATGAGCATCAAAACCAAACCCTGAGCATCATGATTAAACCCTGAACATCATGACCAAACTCTGAGTATCATAACCAAACCTTGAGCACCATGAAAGAAGCATCATTTTACCTTCTGGTTTGAATCAAGGCGATTTTTCTTCATCCTTGTTACAAATTTTTTGAAAAAGTCCACTGATTGTCTTGGAAAAATGGAGAGATTTAACAACTCATATATTGGAGTAAGGAATGGAAACAGAACTACAGAGAAAAAATACAGAGAATAAGTGACTATGGACTGCCCAGCATCAAAGGATATGCCTACAATGCAAACTCTATACTTAAGGCTCAGGGAAAATCATGGACAAGGAGGAGTGTTGTAAAAACAAGAAGATGAGAAAGCCTGCTGTGAGATTGCATCTTCTAGACATGGCAGGGAAACTGGACTTAAGAAATCTCAATGATATGGTTGTCTAGACAAGATCCATGTAGAGATAACAATGGTTGACATGCCAATGTGAATGGGGAAATCCCACAAGCTCTTATCTCTAGATGAAGAGTCACAGGAAATTAATGACTATTGAGAGAAAGAGTCAGTTTTCTCCAAAGATGAGGCCATGATAGGTGATCTAACCCCAGGTAGTTGGCCATAAACATGGATGTAAGAGCAACACTAAATGGACTCAGTAGGCTAGAGGCATGTGTACATATGTATATGTAACCATTATAGTTATAGGAGAAGAGTCATGGATTAAGAAGGACATGAGCAGAGTGGCGGGGGTGGGGGAAAATAATGCAAATATAGTACTCATATGTAAAAGTCTTAAAAAATGTAAATAATCCCCCATAATGTTTGACTCCTAAATGTACCCTAAGGTGGTAATAACAAGAAAATCATGAAGAAAAAATGAAGTTTCATGTGGGATGTGGAGAAAATGGAGCCCTATGAAATAATGGCAGCAAAACAAACAAATAAATCCTGAAAAAAATTTTTAGTTGCCCAACAAGTCAAACATAGAATTCCTCTATAATTCACCAATTCCACACAATTTTCCTACTCAGAAAGCATGAAAACAAATGTTCAGTCATCGGATGGTTCATGATATGATGAACATGGGAGTGGCAACAGATGGTTCTGTTGAATGTATGATGGTAAGTGAAAGAAAGTAGTTGCGAAATTCCATATACTCTATAAAATATTTGTATTGTATTTTAATGCTGTGCCCAGAATAGGCAGATTTACAGGAACAGACAGCTAACTGGACATTTCTTATGGTGAGAAGGAATGGGAGATGAGAGTGAAAAGGTGAAGTTTTTCTTAGAAAACACTTTTCCGGGTTGACAATGGTGAGGGTGCATGTGCCTTTGGTGAACAAAAGTTGAATTATACATTTTAAGTATTTGAATTTTTTACATGTGAACTATATCTCAATTATGGGGTTATTTTGACTGATGTGTAGGAGGGAGGAATATAAAGAAAGAAGAAATAGTGTACATACCTATAGAGAGAAGAAACGGATCAAAAATGGAAAACTTTAAGATCTTTTTGGCTTTCTGCACAAAGGGATCCTCTGGGTTGTTGAGGGAATCAACGTTCACTCCAAATGATGTACCAATGATCACATCCATGCTATAAGCTCCAAGGATACTGAGGAGAGAGACATGGGAATCAACATCTACATCTGAGGCAGCTCATATTTCCAAGCCACCCAGGTAGGGAGCCACACAGTCAGAATCACATGCTGGATCATCAGTGGGGTCTAGGCTCCTATCACACTCACATATGGGGCCTTTACCTGGTGTTGGTTTGCAGATGTCCCTTTCCTAGAGTTGAAGGGACACTAAGGTACTTACAGTCCCATCACCTACACCACCACTTACTCTTTCATGATGATGGGCTTCCCTCTCTCTTCTTCTCGTCTCAAGTTTCTCACCAATGTGTCTCCATACTGTCCAATGATGGGGAACATCTAAGCAGAAAGCACAGCGTCTGTAACTCAACGAGGAAACTCAGGTTCCAGAAAGACAAATCATCCCCAGTCATGAAGCAATAAGTGGGATGTTACAGTGGATTTTATAAAGGGTCCTCTGGGCATGAAAACAGAAGATCATCTTATAGGAATTGTAACTCAGAGGACCAACCCTTGGAAAGGGACTGTGGGCTTGTTTTATACCTGTCCCCAGATTCATTGCATAAGTAAATGCCCTCTCCCTCATCACCTCCTTGAGTTTTCCACTGGTGAAAGTTGGCGACAGCAGTGTTCGAAGTCTCTTCCATTCTTCATCCTCAGATATGCTGATGGCCTTTTTCATAAGTCCCACTGGACCAAAAGCCTAGAATTGAAATAGAAAGGATATTTATCATATTAAAGTTATGATAATCTTCACAATTCTAGAAAGTTGATTAAACAAACATTATTTACTTAACAAATATTACTGATTATTAAGTGTCTGAACATTACTAGATGCTCAATAATCTTTTATTTAAATTGTAATTCTTATGGGTAGAGGTAACACCACACACCTGGTATAGCTTCACATCTATCTATGACTGTCTCATTTTAAATGAAAGTCACCCTTGCAGGATCAATGAGAACAGATAGGACAGCCCTACAGCATCCTTCAAAGCTGTACAGACAAAAATGCATTAGTGACAGACAGCAACTGGCCTTGGCAAAGTATCAGCTCAGGTCAGTTCCTCATTTACTTCTGTCAACAGTATGAGCAATTGGATGATTGGAAGTTGAGTTTTTAAAAAAGCTATGGATGCTATAAAATATTGACTTGATTGTAGCTAGAGTTTTCCTGCCCGGCCCACAGTCAGGACAAATCTGTATCACCTGCCAGTCCCACAGCCTCTCAGACCCAACCAAGTAAACACAGAGACTTATATTGCTTACAAACTATATGGCCGTGGCAGGCTTCTTGCTAACTGTTCTTACAGCTTAAATTAATCCATTTCTATAAATCTATACCTTGCCACATGGCTCGTGGCTTACCGGCATCTTCACATGCTGTTTGTCATCGTGGCGGCTGACAGTGTCTCTCTGACTCAGCCTTCCACTTCCCAGCTTTATTCTCCTCCTTGTCCCGCCTATACTTCCTCCTGCCTGACTACTGGCCAATCAGTGTTTTATTTACCAACCAATCAGAGCAACACATTTGCCATACAGAACATCCCACAGCACTTGATATTTCAAGAAATAATGCAATTGTATAGAAATTATTTTTTATCTTAATTTTCTATGTAAGGACACGAAGAAAAAGAAAAATAATTCTATTCCTCTACTAGGAATGTTTTTCAATCACATATATCTGTGAACATTGAGTAAATGGAATGAATACACACACAGATTTTGTTGTTGCTGTTGTTTTGTTTTGCTTTATGACAGGGTCTCACTATGTAGCCCTGGCTCTCCTGGAACTCACTATGTAGACTAGGCTGGCCTTGAATTCACAGAGATTCTCCTGCCTCTACTTCTTGAGTGCTGAGATTAAAGGCATGCACTACCACACCTGGCTCCTAGAACTGTAATTTGTGCTCACAGACTCTTCTAATATTCTTCTATAACAAAAGTTCAGTACTACAGGTGGACATAAACTTCTTCCACTCCATGAAACAGGATTATACAAAATCCTTCAATCAACTTCAAACTTAATGGTGAAAGTCTGAACGTTTCACCCTCTGATCTGTAGCAACTTTAAAAAGTCTGCTGTGTCAGCCTGTTCTACAGAGGGAGTTCCAGGACAGCCAGAGCTACACAGAGAAACCCTGCCTTGAAACCCCCCTAAAAAGTCTACTGTCACTGTTGTCATTAAGTACCATCCTTGAAGTGCCAGCTGGTGCAACAAGAAAGTAATAATCAAAAGTATTCTTATATTCAGGCAACATAATTATCTGTGTAGAACATATCAAATAACACAGAGAAAGAATTTATAGGAATAATAAGTGAATCTTGTGATTGTTTTATGATACAGCAACAATTCAAAATCAATTGTGTTTGTACTTACCATCAATTGTATTAGAAAAAAATCTCAAGAATATTACATAATAGCCAACCATGTCCAGAAATGTTATAAGTTATTTATACTTAAGATACAAGCTTAGCAAACAATGTACAGGTCTTTCAGCTGAAACCTATAAAATTTCCATGTGGAAACCAAAAGAAATCTAAAAAGTGTAGCGCACACAATAGTCATAACTTAGAGGATTCAACACAAAAAAATGTTTATTTTCTCATGTCAATTTCAAATTTTCAACAAACTGAGATCATTGTCAGTATAGACAAGCTTGTTCTGATTTGGGCTAGAAAGATAAACGGCCGGGAATATTTCTATCAACTCTAGAAAAAAGTGGGTGGAATGAGTCCACATGATGTAAAGATTCAATTCTCAAGAAGATGTGGTCCTAGAGGAGAGAAAGACATTGTGCGCAATGGAAGAAAATATAGAATGAGAAATGGTTCCACATGAATAGGGCCAATATGCTAAAAATATTTTAGAATTTTTTTATATTTGTGTGTGTGCTTGTCTGTATGTGTGTTTGTGCACCACATGTGTGCAGTGACTTCAGAGGCCAGAAGGGGGTGTCTGATCCCTGGAACTTGATTTACAGATGGTTGTGAACTACCATGTAGTTGCTGGAAATTGAACCTGGGTCCTTTGGAAGATCAGCCAGTGCTCTTAACCACTAACTCATCTCTTCAGTCCCTGAATAGGTTTGATAATGCTATAAGAAGAATTCTGTGGGGGAAACAGTTTGCCCCAAATGATACATAAATAACTGGACATGGGTGGTGCAACCTGAAACTTTACCTGCATTTCATACTTTATACCCTAAATCTCAAACATATCATAGATGGTAATGTAAAGTATAAAACTATATGTACATGCTCTAACAAAATAAGAGTGCTAGGCCCAGCTGAGGATGTAGCTCAGGTGGCAGAGCGCTTGCCTAGCATGCATGAAGCCTGGGGGCTTGATCCTCAGCACTGCATAAACCAGGTGGGGTGGCACATGCCTGTAACAGCAGCACTTGAGAGGTTTAAGACTGAGGCAGGGACATGTGAAGCCTCATTAAAAGAAGAGTGCTGAAGAAAATATGATCAGACTTGACCCCAAAAGCACATTCACCAAAAGAAAAGTGGATCAGACTCGGAGGAGGAAAAGACAGGTGACTTGTGGCCGCTGTAACACACTTACAAGTGAAAGCTCCATGTTGGAGGGACAGTCCTGTGTCCTCACTGTGTAGTTGTTACATAGACTTAGACACGTGACAATCTGCAGAGAGCTACCCATGGAATATACACACACAAGTCAGAGAATGGTAAAGAAACTGTGGATGGTGTCAATGTCAATTGCTTTTGTATAGCAGTTGCATCCTAGGTAGCTTTACTTGTCAACTTGACACAGCCAAGAGCCATCTGAGAGGAGAGCCTGGACTGGGGAATTGTCCATATCAGACTGGCCTGCAGGCATGTCTGTGAGAGATTGCATTGACTAGGAATTGATGCAGTAAGGCCCAGTCCACTGTGGGCAGTACTATCCCTAGGCAGGCGGCCCTGTGCTTTATAAGGAAGCTAGATAAGTGTGAGGCTGAGCAAGCTAGCAGGTAGCTTCTCTTCATGGTTTTTGCTTCAAGCTCCCGTGCTGAATTCATCCAGTCACAGATTGTGACTTAGAAGTGTCAGCCACTGAACCTTTTCCTCTGCTAAGCTGCTTTTGGTCAGAGTGCTTTTTCAAAGCAACAGAAATGAAAGTAGAAAAAGTAGAACTATGTTATATTTATACAAGTCATCACACACACACACACACACACACACACACACACACACACACACGTGTGTGTGTGTGTATATGTATGTATGTATGTATGTATGTATATAATCATGAAGAGCACCAAGAACTTTCCTGGGTGTGATGGCAGCTCTTTAAAATTTAAATTTAATTTAAAATTTTGTGGTGGACTGTTGTTATTTGCTTTTATTCTTTACTCTGTTTTTTGGCCCTCTGGGTCTTTTGGGGGGCTTGCCACCCAGCTCCCAAATAAATCATACAGAGTCTTATTCTTTCTTGTGAATGCCCGGCCTTAGCTTGACTTGTTTCTACTCAGCTTTTCTTAACTGAAATTATTCCATCTATCTTTTGCCTCTGGGATTTTACCTTTCTCTATTTCCGTATATCTATCTTTCCTTCTTATTCCGTCTCTGGCTTCGTGGCTGGGTGGCTGGCTCCCAGCATCCTTCTGTTTTTCTCCTTGCTTGATATCCCTATATCTCTTTGTCTCTTTCTATTTATTCTCTCTGTCTGCCAGCCCCACCTATCCTTCCTCCTGCCTTGCTATTGGCCGTTCAACTCTTTATTAGACCAATAAGGTGTTTTAGACAGGCAAAGTAACACAGCTTCACAGAGTTAAACAAATGCAACATAAAAGAATGCAATACATCTTTGCATCATTAGACAAATGTTCCACAACATAAATAAATATAACACATCTTTAACTAATGTTCTACAACAGTTGTGGCAGTTTGAATAGGAATTGCCCCCATAGGCCCATAACTTTGAATGCTTGGTCATTAGGGAATGGTGCTACTTGACAGGGATTAGGAGGTGTGGCCTTGTTGGAGGAAGTGTGTCTCACTAGGGTAAGCCTTGGGATTTCAGAAGCCCAAGGAAGGCCCAGTGTTTATTTCTTCCTGCTGCCTGCAGATCTGGATGTAGAACTCTCAGCTACCTCTCCAGCACCACGTCTGCCTGCATACTGCCGTGCTTCCTGTCATGATGATAATGGACTAAACCTCTGAAACTGCAAGCCAGCCCCAATTAAATATTTTCTTTATTAGGAGTTGCCATGGTCATGATGTCTCTTCATAGCAATAAAACATTGACTAAGACAATAGTAAAGATTTATGTTTCTTAAAAAGGAACACTTACCCGACGGTTTGTGAAGATTGAGTAGCATTCTTTCACTAGCACCACTTTGATGAGCTCTGGATCTGTGATAGCCAGCACAGGCTGTTGACCGTCATAAAACCTGAGGTGGGAAAACAGGGTGGACTGAACATCAGAAGCCAGATTCAACACCTGGAATCACATACAGGATTCGACACTCCACTCCCAAGGCTGCACAGTCCACAATCCCAGCTCTATTAAGCATAGCAACATGAACTCCTAGTTCAAGTTCTGACCATTGAAGCCATTGGAGTCTTGTGAAATGAAGAGTTATGTAGCTAAAGCAGGGAAGAGACACTTAGAACACAACAGCCCTTTAAAGACATTTTAGTTAGAATTAACACTGGAACATCTCTTAGGGCTAGGTGTGCATACGTGGTGGTTGCTAATACCATTCTTGCCTGTTTAAATAGTTCAGTATCTGGGTTGGAGATATGGCTCAGTGGTAGAGTCCTTGTCTATGAAGTGTGTGGCACTGGGTTTGACCCCCCAGAGATACAAAAAATTCGAGAAAATTAATAAATGATTCCAAAGTCAAAACAGAATGTATCAGAGGAACTTATACTGTTGCAGGAGCAGTTGCTTTGGTGCCACCAGAGGGCAGCACAACACACGCTTAACATTGAGTCACATGGTCACTGTTTTGTCTGGCTTGATCTTGTGTGGCTAGGCAGGTCATAGGCCCTAATGGACATAATAATAAACCAACTCCCAAAGACTTATTACACCCATAGATTAGTACAGGCGCAGGTCTCAACCCTCATCAGAGAGGCTTCTTTTAGTACAGTGGTTCTCAACTTGTGAGTCACAAACCTTGGAAAACATATTTCTGATGATCTTAGGAACTGACATACTGCTCAGTAGCAAAATTAAAGTTATAAAATAGCAACAAAAATTTATGATTGGAGACTCCTAAGACAATCAAAAATATGTGTTTTCTGATGGTCATGACCCACAGGTTGAGAAGTGCTGTTTTAGCAGGAGATGGAGATTAACATAGAGACCTACAACTGGTCAACGTGCATAGAATAAGAAATTGTGGAGTGCTCATTTCCAAATGGAGCATCTCTGCCACACTCTGTCTTAGTCAGCGTTTCTATTGTTGTGATGAAACACAATGGCCAAAGCAAGTTGGGGAGGAAAGGGTTTATTTGGCTTACACTTCAGCATTGCTGTTTATCACTGAAGGAAGTTAGAACAGGAACTCAAACAGGGCAGGAACCTGGAGGCAGGAGCTGATGCAGAGGCCATTCAGGGGTGCTGCTTACTGGCTTGCTCCTCATGGCTTGCTTTTTTATGGAACACAGGACCACCAGCCCAGGGATGGTCCCACCTACCATGGGCTGGGCCCTCCCATATCAATAAACAATTATGAAAATTTCCTATAGCTGGATCTTATGGAGGCATTTTCTTAATTGAGGTTCCCTACTCTCAGATGACTTTAGCATGTGTCAAGTTGCTATAAAACTAACTGGTGCCCCCTTCCCCTCCACAGCTCAGGGATCATCCTGGAAGGTGGGGTGGAAGGATTATGAGAGCCAGAGGCAGTGGATGTCTCCAGTGAAACTGTTTTCTGGATGCAATGGTGCAGTTCTGCATTTGAGCTGACACCGGCATGACTGCATTCATAAGACTTTCGATGTCTAAGAGTGAAAATCTGTAAGGAAATGTTTGTTGTTGCATGCCTCCAAGCCTGTGCTTACAGGGTTCTGAAATAATAGACTTGACGTATTAGAAGGGAGAGGCAATGATCTGAGCCTAAGGGTTCTCGGGCCACCAAATCCTGGAGGCTGCTATGAGAGGCAACACTCTCAACCGAATTTGCACTGTTCAATTTGATGCCTGTGACATGTACCACCTTACCAGGATGACGCTCCAAAGGCTTTACTCCAAGAACTGTGTGCTGACACTATCCTCATATGAGGTGGGGTACATTATCCTAACAAGTATGCTGAATGGAAGATTTCAGAAGACTCACCCCCACATTTTCCCATACTTTTTATAACAATCATCATCAAATTTCCACGCACCCTGGAAAGAGAAATAAAATGAAATTTGTTACTGTTCTGTTGCATACTGATCCTTTCCTAGCTAGGGCACAAACTAACTCAAATCTCACAAAATCAGGCTTTCCATCCCACTGACAATCAGAAGCAAGTTCTTATTAGAGATATCTGAAGGGATAGGGAAGACTAGAGGAGTTGTCTGGAATAAAGAGTTTAAGGCTGTTCTTGCACTTTCTCTATGGTTAAGAGCACTGGCTGCTCTTGCAGAGGACCTAAGTTTAATTCCCAGCACTTGCATGGTGGCTCACAACCATCTGTAACTCCAGCTCCAGGGATCTGAGGCCCTCTTCTGGCCTCTTCAGTCAGTGCACGCATGATACATACTCATTCACATTTAAAAACAAAGCAAAAGAGTGGAGCCAAGCTTGGTGGCACATGCCTACAAATCCTAGCACTCCAGAGGTGGAGGCAGGAGCATCACAAATTTGATGGCTGGCATGGGCTGTGTAGTGAGATCTGGTATACCTACAACTGTGAATAAACAAACAAACAAATAAATGGGTGCTGAATGAATGAATGAATGAATAATAAACGGAGGAACCAACAACCCTAGAAAGAAGGGAAGAAGAGACAATGGGGAACATGAGGATGTGAGAGAGTGAGAGAAGACAGTATGGAAATCAGATGGGAAATGGAGATGCCCTTTCTACAGGAGGACAGAGTGAAGGAAACTCGCTAGGTCTGAGTTTTCAATATTAAAGATGAGACATGAAGATTTCCTATCACTGAGTTGCAGCTGTGATGTAGTTCAATGGGCACAGCACCCACCAAGTGCTGCCAAAGCCCTGGTTTGCATCTCCTGCATGGCGCTAACTGGGCATGGTGGCTCCTGCCAGTAATCCCAACACTTGGGAGGTGGAGGCAGGAGGATCAGAAATTCAAGTCATCCTTCCCTATATGGTGAGTTCCAGGCCAAGCCTTGGCTACATGAGTCCCTGTAAGGAAATAAAAGAAGTTTCACAATAGGAAGTGTGTTCTAGTTCTAGGGGGAGCTTCTATCAGAGAGTTCACCTGGGAAGGCTGGAGTTACAAGCACATGCCCATAGGCCTGGCTTTACCTCCCACCTTTTCATTTAAGAGTGGATAACAGGATAACATATGGTGTTCTTATATGAACAGTGAAGTGATGTGAAACTGTGAAGCGATGGAGATCTCATTTAGAACTCCAGCCTGTAGTAAGCTTCTAGCTATAAATCATAGACTCTGACAGACAACTGGAGTCTTTGGGGGCATGAAATCTTAGCAGAGAGCAGCCCACATGCCTTCAAGAGCTGATCTCATTACTTTCTGGCCAGGCTTCAGTCTTGGGCCAGGGTCAGACCAGGCTATCCACAAAGAATCAGCCATTCATTGCACATGGTACCAAATTTTTGGTAATTGTTGCTAAATCATCCTTCCTGTGGTGATTCCATAAAGTGAGTCCACCTTTTCTTAGCAATGCAAAATTTGCTGTAGTATCTGGGGGTGAGAGACAAGTACCATCTTGTTTCAGTCTCAGCCACCTTGTGCTTAGACTGGCCCTCAGGGTGCTGTCTTGGGGAAAAGAATCAATGCAGAACACCATTATTCTCTCAAACCCTCAAAGATGCCCTGGGTATTAAGACAGTATAGAGCCATTGAAGTAGCTGCAGGGACACAGGAGTCCCTGAGAGGGTTCTGGTAAAGGGGAATTCCCTGTAGTGAACACACAGGCATCCTGATGCAGGGATGCTGTAGAGCTGGCCAGCAGGAAGAGAACAAGTGCTGCTCCTGAGCCCAGTGTGAAGTCTGGTCTAGTGCACACAGGCTGCTGTGGTGCTACTGTGACCAGGCACGCTTTCCCATGAGTGCTGATTAAGGACACCTGTGCCTTCCCGGAGGCTCTACTAAGGAAAATCCCAGACTTCTCCTGCTCCTTACAGCCTGGATGTCAAGTCCTGAACACCAGGTTCTAGTGTGCCTGCAATCATGGCTTTCTAACCACAGCTCCAAATGAATGTCATCAAATCCTAAAGGGAAGCCTGAGCACTTCCCTGGTTGGTCAAACACAGTTTCTAACAGCCTGACACCCCAGAACTTCCTTCTGAGGACTTACCTTTGCATCTATGGAAGGGGTCCATAAACAGATGCATAAGAAGTGTCAGTCGGGCTGAGTATGGTGGTACATGCTTTTAATCCCAGCACTTGGGAAGCAGAGGCAGGGGGATCATTAAGAGTTCAAAGCCAGTCTGACCCATATACAGTTCCAAACCAAGCTGGCTACATAGTGAGGCCCTGTCCCAGAAGACAGCTCTGCAGCGGAGAGGACAGGCTGCTCTAGCAGAGGCACCAAGTTCAGTTCTCAGCATCCACATGGCAATTTATAACCATCTGTAACTCCAGTTCTAGGAGACCTGACACCATCTTTGGACCTCGGCAGGCACCTGGCTCACATGTGGTGCTCAGACATAAGTGCAGACAAATACTCATAGTCTTAAAAGAAAATAAATAAATCTAACTTTAAAGGAAATTGTAACTATAAGAAATGAAAGAGAAGCCGGGTGGTGGTGGTGGTACACACCTTTAATCCTAGCACTCGGAAGGCTGAGCCGGGTGCTCTCTGTGAGTTGGAGACCAGCCTTGTTTACAAAGTGAGTTCTAGGACAGCCAGGGCTACAGAGAGAAACCCTGTCTTGAAAAACCAAAAACAAACAAAAAAATAAAAGAAATTAAATGGAAGAGCTTAAACACGACTCACTTCACCACAGGCATGAATGGTGCCAAATAAAGGCAGAGGTTTGGGTCCAGGAATTCTGAGTTTCTTAAAAACCCCATGAGAATGGGTCCCATATCTGTAAAGTAATAGAGAAATCAAAGTTGCGTGGATTGTGATTGTGACTTTACACATACTAAGTCAGTCATTGACTCGGTAACTGCAAGAATCAAACCACAGAAGTAATAGCTAGGCAACGAATAACAGTAAAAACCCAAACAGCTACAATCCTAATCACTCACCCCCTCCCTATGTCCACTGAGTAGGCCCACATTAGTTCATAATGATGGGAGAGAGACAGGGGAAATTTTTATGCTTCTAACCCAAGAGAGCATAACTGATGAAAACCTCCTAGATTCGGATTTTAGAGTCTCTGAGAGATTCAGGCTCAAAGCTTTCCAGGGTGTTTCATTTGCTTGTGTCCATTAAGAAAATTCCATGAAGCAGTGACTCTCATTAGGTAAGGGGGTTTATTTGCATAACAGAATGTACTTAATGACACAGGGCCATGGAGACCTGATGGTACTGTTTGTCCAGATTGGCCAGAGATGTATGTTTTTCCTTTTCTCTAAGCCACAAGATTGTTAGAGGCTCTAATTGTTGTGAAATTTTCCTTTCTAGAAAGATCCGGAAGCATCATGAAGTTCTGTCCATATAATTACAATTGAGTTCATGACTGCCACTGGATTCAGAGAAATTTCAGATGCTCTCGAGATTCTCTGTCTTGCAATGTGGTTGACTTGTGCTATAAGGAAGGCTGCTTTCCAGTATGTCCCCTCACTGACTAAGGCTTCATTTCTAAGGCATTGGTTAATCTGGACCTCCAACTGGTGATGCTCATCTGATGGGCACAGTGTCGGGGAGACTCTTATTTCTCATGATGGTCAATGTGGTAGTTTGAATGAAAAAGGCCCCCTAGGCCCATTGGGAGTGGTACTTTTGGGAGGTGTGGCCTTATTGGAAGAAGTGAGTCATTGGGGGTGGCCTTTGAGGTTTCAGATGTTCAAGCCAGGCCCAGTGTCACTCTTTCTTCTTGCTTCCTGAAGATCAAGGTGTAGAACTCTCAGCTCCTTCTCCAGCACCATTTCTGTCTGCATGTCACCATGCTTCCCACCATGATGATAATGGACCAAACTTCTGAAACTCTAAGCCAGCCCCAAGTAAATGTTTTCTTTATTAAGAGTTACCATGGTCATGATATCCCTTCACATCAGTAGAAATACTAACCAAGACAGAAGCTAATACCAGGGACTGGAGTATTACTGTGATAGGCCTGACAATGATTTTTTTTGGAGGAATGTGGACTTTGGGACTTTGGATTAGAAAAGCAGCTGAATGCTTTAAGTGGACCTTAATGGGCCATACTAGTAGAAGCATGGAAACCAGTAGTGCTGGGGTAATTTGAATTGTGGCAGTCTGGCTTAAAATGTTTCAGAGGAGAAGAATATTAGTATGTGGCCTAGACTGTTCTTAGGATATTTTGGCAAAGAATGTGGCTGCTTTCTGCCTGTGTCCAAAAAATCTGCCTGAGGCTAAATTGAAGAGTTATGGATTAACAGCTTTGGCAGAGGAAATTTCCAAACAGCCTAGTATTGACTGTGTTGCTTGGTTATTGGAGGCCACGTGCAGACTTACAATGAAAAAGAGCAAGCTGAGAAAGGAAAAATACAAAATGTGCAGTTTGAGGAAGAAAGAGACACCAGGAAGTACAAACAAACTAAAGGAAAGCCTGATGCTACGTAGAATAAAATGAGTGGTGACCTCAGAGAAAGACCTCACCTAGATAGGCTTCCAACTTAGGAAAAGGAATTAAAGAAGAGTGAGAAGGAATTAAAGGAACACTTAGAGCTAGTCATGGTGGTGCACACTCTTAATCTCAGCACTCAGAAGGCAGAGGCAGTCAGATCTCTGAGTTTGAGGCCAGCCTGGTGTACATAGCAAGTTCCAGGGCAGTAAAGTGTAGGCAGTGAAGGAAATCATTGAAAACAGGAAGCTGGTGAATATGTGTTTGCATGAGAGGGCCATGTTCAAGCTCCAGGAAGCAATAGAACTTGGCAACTTCAGTCACATGGTTCTGGTTTTAGAGTCAAGGACAGAAGAAAGGGGTTATAGAATCTTCCTTCATAGCTAAGGAAAGCCACTGAGGCCAGCTGTGTGTCAAGCATGTCCCTGTATGGAGGCCTAGAGAGGCCATTGTGGCATGGATTGCATGGTGACCGCTGCTGCTTGACAGTATTTTGACTTTTGAGGATCACAATTCTCCAGCACTTTCATTTATAATGATTCTCACTCTGTATTATGGGAGTTCCCTCATGCCTTCTCCTTTGGGAAATTTCATGCAGGCTTTGAAGGATGAAAATGTATAAAATGGCAGCCATCCTGATTCACTGATTGCAATAGTCTACTCCTTCTTGCCAACTCCACACCTCCTCTTTGGGACCTGAACCCTGCCAGAGCAGAACTTTGGCACCAAGTGTAAAGCTGTGGAGGTAAAGCCTGGATTACCTTGGAGGCTCCAAAATATTGGAGATGCTAGAGTTATGGGATACCTGCCAAGGAGAGCTGTTAAAAGGGAGTGGAACTAACCCAAGAGAAAGAAGTGTGTTGCAGTCAACAAAGGTGAAAGGAGTTGGAGATATGAGGAGTGCTTTGACCTCAGACTTGGAGATGCAGAGTTTGGAGATTTCCCAGCTGGTTTTCATTCTTGCTTCAGTCCAGTATTTCCTCACTCTGCTCTCTTTCCTCCCTTTTGAAATGGTACTGTATATTATATATTGTGCCATTATATGTTGGAAGTATGTGATCTGTTTTTCATTTTGATTTTACAGGGGATTACAGTTAAGAGATTATATGCATCTTAGGAGAGACTTTGAACTTTGGACTTTTAAACAGTGCTGATACTGTGATATCAACACTATGTGCTGATCCTGTGATATCAGACTATGGGAACTTTTGAAGTTGGTCTACGATATGGCTATAAGCCTAAGGGGGCCAGGGAGTGAAATGTGGTGTTTTGAATGAAAATAGTCTCCATAGGGATATAGGGAGTGGCACTATGAGGAGGTGTGGCTTTGTTGAAGGAAGTGTGTCACTAAGGGTGGGCTTTGAAGTTTCAGATGCTCAAGCCAGGCCCAGTGTCACTCTCTCTGCCTGCTGCCTGCCAATCCAGATGTAGAACTCTCAGCTCCTTCTCCAGCACCATGTCTGCCAGTATGCCACCATGCTTCCTGCCATGACGATAATGGACTAAACCCCTGAGACTGTAAGTCAGCCCCAATGAAATGCTTTCTTGTATAAGAGTTGCTATGGTCATGGTGTTCCTTCACAGCAGTAGAACAGTGACTAAGACAGTTAGTCATAAAAGAGGATGATTATTGCCTGTATGCATCAACTGAGCATATGCAAAGTTCCACTGAGGCAGGACCTCCCTGGGGCAGGGCTGCTATCACTGATGATGTGCCATATCCTGAATCCTATAGATGAGGGTTCATGGTGCCTCAGATCTCCCAGCTCCAATGTGGCTGACACACCAGATGTGGGAGAAGATGCAAGGCTGATGGAAGGTGATTCTGGAGACCACTGTAAGCTTTCACAAGCCAGTCATGCAAGAGGAGCCTGGTCACAGAAAGCTTAGAAATTATAGCAGAAATGGATATTTTGTATAAAGGTTTGACTTGAACCAGGAATTCTTTGATTTGCAAGACAAAGACCTTCAGGAGATCAAGTTATTTTGTATTGATAACAGACTTTTGAAGTAAATGACATAAAATGTGAAACTGTACATGTTCCAGATATGCAAATTAATATCTCTTCCTTCTTATTTTTTAAATTAAAATTTATTATTTTATGTATATGTGTATTTTGCTTGCATGTATGTCTGTGTATCACATGTGTTCGGTATGGTGATATTTGTGCTGAAATGTGATTTTATTTGTATGTTAACAAATAAAGTCACCTGAGGGTCAAAGCTAATAGCAAGCCATAGCAGAAGCTGGGCAGTGGTGTTGCACACCTTTAATCCTGATCACATGACAGGCAGATCTCTCTGTGTTCAAGGATATAGCCAGCATGGAGACACACGCCTTTAATCTCAATACCAACTTTAGAGATCTAGAGGTCTGTATGGACAGGCAGTGATGAGGAGGTCATGTGGTTGGGTTTACAACCAATGAGAGGGCAGAACAGAAAGTCAATAAAAAGACAAATACACAGGAAGTAGGTCTCTTTCTGAGGGGAAGGACAGCAGTGATGGCACAGGGTAAGAAAGGGTTTTTAGTATCAACTCTTAGGTACTGCTCTGACCTCTTGGGCTTTTAACTCTGCGTTTGGCTCTGTGTTTCTTATTTAATAAGACTGTTACATCTATAGTTAAGTGCCCACAAAGGGCAAAAGAGAGTGCCAGATCCCTTGGAACTGAAGTTATAGATGGTTATGAGCCACCATGTGGGGGCAGGGCACCAAACTCTGGTTGTGTGAAAGAGGAACCAGTGCTCTTAAACACTGAGCCATCTGTCTAGTCCTTTCTTCCCGCTTTGTTAGTAGTGAATCTTTAACTCACCACAGGTTCTAAACACTCGCTATCAATCCAGTGAAACTTATAAAATGTTATCACATATAATCAAGAGTTTGCATGGAAGGACATACACTGAAGGATCCCCATGGAGCACTGTTGTGGAATGATCCTTTTGCACATTGTGAAGATTGGTCACTCAGATTGCTTTAATAAAAAGCTGAATGGCCAATAGCAAGGCAGGATTTTAGGACAAAGATATCAGGCAGAGAGAACACTGGAAAGAAAATGGGCAGAGACATGGAAAGTCATCAGCCAGATGGAGAGGAAGAAGCATGGGTAGCACAGAGTAAAAATAATAAAGTCACAAGGCAAAAAGTACACTGATAAAAATGGGTTAATGTAAGTTGTAAGAGCTAGTTAGTAACAAGCCTAAGCTACCGGCTGAGCTTTCATAATTAACAAGAAGTCACTCTGTGGTTAATTGGGAGCAGGCAGGTGGGACAGAAAAATCCACCCACAGAACACTTCAGTGAGGCCTGATTAGCAACTGGGATTCCTCCCCCAAGATTGTTCTGGCTGCCTTTTGCTATTAAAAACAAATAAATCAAACAAAACAACAATGAAAACATTTAGTATTAAGTGGTTTCCATATCGCAAGGTAGAAATTTATGTTTTAGGAAGAAATAGTGTTCCAGATGAGGGTCAGAGAAATGAGAAGAATGGATGTTGATCTTTATACAAGAGCTGGGGTGTTGTGCTTGTTAGTTTTTTTTTTAAATCAACTTGACACAAGCTAGAGACATCTGGGAAGAGGCAACCTTCAGTGAGAGATTGTCTCTATCAGACTGGCCTGTGGGCAAGTCTGTGGGAGCATTTTCTTGATTAATGATTGATGTAGGAGGACCTGAGTCACTATGGGGGGTGTTATCCATAGACAGGTGGTCCTGGGTTGTATACGAAAGCTGGCTGAGTGAGTCATGGGGAGCAAGCCAGTCAGCAGTGCTCCTCCATGGCTTATGCTTCAGTTCCTGCCTCCAGGTTTCTGCCTTGAGTTCCTGCCCTGGCTTCCCTTCATGATGGACTCTAAGCTGTAACGTGAAATAAACCCTTTCCTCTTCAAGTTGCTTCTGGTCATGCATAGTGTTTATCACAGTAGTAGAAAGCAAATTAGAACAGAGGCACTGTGTGCCTTTGTGTAAATTGGGTTGGAAGCAAGAAACACCCACATCCACAGGGAACCAGTCATATACACATCACTTATTCTGACAGAAGAGAGAAGGAAAAGAAAACAAGAAAAACAAACCTAAGCAACTAGGCTTTTGGATTCTCAAAAGCTTGGAAAGGCCATGGTTGCCAATGTGCTAGCTTTATATCCGTTGCTATGCTAAAATACTCCATAAGAAGCAACTTAGGAGAGGAAGGGCTTATTTTCCTGACAATTCCGTGTTACTGTGTCTGGTAAGTCAAGGCAGAAAATCAAGTAGCCAGTCACAGTTAAGAGTACAGAGAGAATAGACACGTGTTTGCTTGCTTTCATCTACTTTTCTTTTATCTTATATAGTTGCCTGGGTATGCTACCACCCACAAGGAGCTGGGGCTTCCTGCATCAATTAGCGATCAAAACAATCCTCCACAGGGTTGCCTACTGGTCAACCTGATCTAGACAATTTCTCAATTAAAATTCTCTTCCCGGGTAATTCTAGGTTGTGTCTGTTAAACTGCTAGTTAGAAACTAGCCAGCACAGTAGCCAACTCTTTA
Source organism: Peromyscus californicus insignis (assembly GCF_007827085.1). Lineage (NCBI taxonomy): Eukaryota > Metazoa > Chordata > Mammalia > Rodentia > Cricetidae > Peromyscus > Peromyscus californicus. The sequence goes on from NW_026294540.1 coordinate 38,672,775, forward strand.
TGACACCACACAATTGTTGATTAGTCTATGTGCAGACTGAGAGCCAATTACATTATTATTATGGGAGCAAGTCTTGTCAAAACCCCTCCAAGCCATAAGGTTAGATACAGGTCTGGGTGGGAGCTCATAGGATGGCCAATGATGTTGGTAGAAACTACCTAAGTGCTGGTTTCAACTTCCCCTCCGTGATTTCTTTGGGTGTTTCAATAGGAAAAAGAAAGGGGGGCCTGGATATCACCCCAACTCCAGTTACAGATAGGAAGAAGCTTGGACAGCTACTCACATGTAGATGAGCACCAGGCTCGTAGCCAACAGCACCCAGGTTTCCATGGAAAGGCTGGGGATCAACTCCATCTCAGCTTTCCTTCAGCAGTTCTGGCTCTAAGTTTCCCTCCTAGCTGAGAGTCTTGCAGGGCTCCCCTGCTGTGCCCAGATGAGATCCAATGAGGCCAGTCTGCAGTGTTTATATGAAGGGAAAGGAGGTGTCAGGGATACAGCCAGTAGGAGGGCCACTTGCACACTGCCTGGCCTCTCCACACGGCACTGTTAAAAGTCCATGAATTCCCCTACTCTGACCTTTGAGTTTGTATTCTGTGTATATTTGTTCTTTCAGAAACTCAAATCCATTGGCACTGCTTCCTTTTAATTCTCAGTTGTGTCCATGGTTGTTCTAATTCCAAAACACATTAAGTCCACACAGTTAAACTATAGCTACTGATCTTTACCTATGCAAGGCCCTCTTCCTTTAAGGGCTCACGTGCTCTGGAAGATGTGAAACCCAGGACTGAAAATCACTTTCCACTTTGCACTGCTTGGTTCTTGGCCCAAAATTCAATTGTTTTCCCTGTAATCTTACAGCATTTCTTTTCTCTTTATGGTATTTCATGGCACTCTTTCCCATCCTCCAGTTCTTACATTCTTTCCTCCATCTTCTCTGAAGTGTTCCCTGAGCCTTGGGTAGGAGGGTTGACATAGACATCTCATTTATAGCAAGACACTCACAGTCACTCACTCTATGTCTCTTTTAATAGATCCTCATCAAGTCTGTTGGATATGTTATGGAAGCATTTTCTTTATCACTTTATAGACACAGAGACAGGAAGGGGTGAAAGGAGTGTCCAAGACTGAACCTCAGAGGTGGGAAACAGACAGAATTCTGATCAATTATAATTTTGTAGGGAGCCTGTGTGCTTGTCTTTGAATGGGCTCCTGAGTACCCCACTGGTTGAGTCAACATCACACAGAGTAAATATTTCCTTGAACATCTCCTAAAATACTCCTAGTGTGGCCAAAATTGCTACAGAATGGCTTTGTAAGTACAAAACCCACAGGAACATCTTAGCAGGCATTACTAAATTGTGAGTTCTTTTATCCTAGGAACTGCATGCTCTTAATTATCAAATATTAGGATGTTATGAGCTAAGTTCAAAACTACCAAGGAAGTAGACTTTGAGGTCAGTGTGAGGTAGATGTTTTAGTTGCTTTCCTACTGCTATGAAGAGATGCCATGACCAAGGCAACTTACAGAAGAAAGAGTTTATCAGGGGCTACAGTTTCAGGGGATAGTCCATGACCATCATGACAGGAAGCAAGGCAGCAAGCAGGCAGGCATGGTGCTGAAGTAGTAACTGAGAGTATACATACTGAGACAACAGCCATGAGGCAGAGAGAAAGCTAACTGAGAATGGTGTGGGCTTTTGAAATCTCAGAGTTGGAGCTGGGTGGTGGTGGCTCATGCCTTTAATCCCAGCACTCAGGAGGCATAAGCATGTGGATCTTTGTGAGTTCGAGGCCAGCCTGGTCTACAGAGTGAGTTCTCAGACAGTCGGAACTACTCAGAGAAACCCTGTCTCAAAAGAAAATAAAGAAAGAAATCTTAAAGCCTACTCTCCAAAGAGGCCATGCTTCCTAATCCTTCCCAAACAGTTGCACAAGGAGGGACCAAGTGTTCAAATATATGAGCCTTTGAGGGCCATTTTAATTCAAAGCACCACAACAGGTAATTGGAGATATCTGCCATCCACAACGTGTTGCAATTGGAGTGAAGACACTAATGATGAAAAGTATTTATTGTTTTGCAGAACAACTAACCTGGGATAATCCTTGTTAAATATTAAACAGAGACCTCATCTAACCACATGAACTTCATGAATTTCAGTTTGTCCTTACTCTGTGTTGGGAAATCTGACCACGGGGATTTGGCTCAGCCCAGAGGCACACTTCAGAACAACTCCAGTGCCGGCCTTAGGAAGTCAAGATGCCTTTGACAGATTTTCCCTAGGTACTGTACATTGAAATGGAACCTGAAGGCAGTTATCAATAAGCCACCTAATGTTTTCACGTAACAGTATCTCACTGACATGTCTTTGTTGATGATTAAACAAAGATCTCAACTCTGAATCTTTAGGAGGTTCAGAATTCCCTCCCTCCCTCCTTCTTTCTTTCCTCCTTCTCTTCCTTCCTTTCAAGTTTGTTTGGTATTTTTATTCATTCTCTTTAAATGTATGATCATACTCCCCCCCCATTACCCACTCCATCATCTCCCCATTACTCTCACTTTTATATGCCTTGCTACTCCTCCTTACTCCTTCTTTTAAAAGAAATATTTATTTTAATATTATGTGTACGAGTGCTTGCCTGGATGTATGCCTGAGCACCATGTGGGTGTAGTGCCAGCAGAGGCCAGAGGAGAGCATTGGATCCCCTGGAACTGGGGTTAAAGAGGGTTGTGATCCTGCCATGTCCATGCTGAGAACTGAACCGGAGTCTTTTTCAAGAGCAGCCAGTGCTCTTAATGGCAGAACCATCTCTCCAGCCCTTCACTTCTTCTAAACCAGCCTTTCTCACACTTCCAGGTCTTCTTCTCATGCAGTACCTGTGCAGGTAGCACAGCTGCTGTGTGACCATGATTGCAACGGGCCTGTCATTTTAAAAGACAGCATTTCACAGTATTCCTCCCCCACATCCTCCAGCCTTTACAATCTCAGAGGCTCTTCTCTTTGGCACATACAATCTATGGATACGCCGTTAACCACCCTTTATGGTAAGTAGAGTTGTTGCTCCTAGTCTGTACTTTAGACTTGATTTCAGCATCTCCACCTGCTTGAGATAGGCTGATTAAAGTCAACTAACTAAGGTTTCTGTCTGAGCTGAGGTCATACTTTGATATACAACGAAGGTTATATGTGCAATCCAGCACTAAAAGAAACAAGAGGTATGTGGGGTTTTTGTTCTGTTTTTTGTTTTTTTCTGCAAACATCTACTTTTCCTAAAATTTTTTTATTAAATATTTTTCTTACAATATATTTTAATCATGTTTTCTTTTCCCCAAATCCTCCTGATCCTTCCCACTTCTCTACCCACCTGACTTCAATGTTCTTTCTTTCTCTTTCTCTTAAATAAGAAAACAAACTGTCTTAGTTAGAGTCTCTATTGCTGTGAAGAGACACCATGACCATGGCAACTTTTACAAAGAAAAACATTTAATTTGGTTTGGCTTACAGTTTCAGAGGTTTAGTCCGTTATCCTCATGGTGGTGAGCAGGCAGACATGGTGCTGGAGAGGGAGCTGAGAGTTCTACTCTGGATCTGCAGGCAACAGGAAGCAACCTTGTGTCACACTGGGAGTACCTTGAGTATAGGAGACCTCAAAGCCCGCCCCCACAGTGACACACTTCCTCCAACAAGGCCATAACCCCTCTAACAAATCCATACCTAATAGAGCTACTCCCTATGGGGGACATTTTCTTTCAAACCACCACACAAACTGTCTTAGGGTTTCTATTGCTGTGATAAAACACCATGATCAAAAAGCAAGTTGGGGAGGAAAGGGTTTATTTGGCTTACAGTCATATCACTTTTCATCATCAAAGGAAGTCAGGACAGGAACTCAAGCTTGGCAGGAGCTGGAGGCAGGAGCTCATACAGAGCCCATGGAGGGGTACTGCTTACTGGCTTGCTCCTCATGACTTGCTCAGCTGATTTCTTATAGAACCCAGGACCACCAGTCCAGGGATGGTCTCACCAAGAGTGGGCTGGACCCTACCCCATCAATCACTAATTAAGAAAATTCCCTATAGCTGGATATTATGGAAGCATTTCCTTAATTGAGGTTTCTTCCTCTCAGATGACTTTAGTTTGTGTCAAGGTAACATAAAACTATCCAGCACACAGACAAAAATAAAACAGTACCTGGACAGTTTCAACCCAGATTGGGTACCAGCACTGTGAGGGGGAAAGTAGACAAGGACTCCCACCTCTGACCAAGAAGCTATCTGCAATTGATATCCCTTGGCAAAGGAAAAACCTGTTTTCTCCAATGGAGTCTCTCTGGGTATAATAACCACATCTCGGACAGGACCATGACCAGGAGTGACTAACACAAAGCTACTACTTTTTAATTTTGATTTATATTTCCTGGAGGGGGGCAGAGGATCAGATCTTGACTTTCAGTGGCCAGCCCTAAAGGTGTTCCAAGACATGAGTAACCAGAGTGAACTAAATTCCTTCTCAATGCTTCTGGAGTAGAGTGATTACATTAAGCTTACAAGTTTGTTTGTTTGTTTGTTTAATATTCAATGAAGTTTATGACAGTGAGCTAGCATTGTAGGGAATTATCAGATAGGAGTTGCCAATGATTTTGTCCAAGTTGCAACATATTCTGGCTGGCTGCTGGTCTTAACCACCACCACCACGTTCTGCCCTGCCAAGTCTCCTCAGTCTGCAGCCTTGGGCATTTTGAAGTCATCCCACACTATTGGGAACTAACCTGGGAATGAAGACAATGTAGTTCTAAGGGCTACTGAGCAATTGGGAGTGAAATTTTCTCCCCACGTGAATGAGCTAGAGTTAGTTGTTTTATAACTCTGTCAAGATAAGCAAGAGAGGCAGGTGCCTTGGCTGGAAGTAAGGGAGATTACAGAAGCAGGACACAGCACTTCTGATTCGCAGCTACAGGCACAGTAGGGGACTTTAAACCATTCTAATCCCTCACATCATTAGGACTTACTTTTATCACCTGAAAAAAAGACAACTCTAAATAATAATAATAATAATTCGTGGAATTACTTATGATTCAGTGATGTAAACAGTGAAGCATTTGAAATGGTTCCTTCTCATGGTGTGAATTCTCCCCGAGGAGTATTTTGCTCTGCTGACTTATTCCTGAAGCTGTGCTCCCTGGAAAGGGCTACAGGAATGACTTTTCACAGAGAGAGGGATATCAACTGTGGATGTGGTGGTTCTGGTTTTGGATGCTGTTGTGTAAGGGAAAGGTAACAGGGACCTCTACTCACCCCAGATGGCTAACCACAGACAGATGGCAGAAAGATTCCTCCACAGGGCAACTTGGTGAACCGGTGAACTTATTTCGCTCACTGACAGGAGTAGGGGTGAGGGATGGCTTCACAGATCAGGCACCACTCAAAGGCAGCTGCATCACCCAAAAGTCCACCCCTGGACAGGTGACCATTCACACAAACTGCATCCCTAGGGCACAATTCATGACTTACAGGCATTGGACAGGCCAGTCTCTCCTCCAGGCAGAGTGGCTGGTCCCAGAGTTCTCCTTTCCTCAGCAAGTGTTTACTGCTTCTGTTGCTTGAAGAGGAGCCTCACAGACCTTCTTAGTTTCAGCATAAGGATGTTTACTTCCTGAGTCCCAGGAGCCTCCTCCCTCCCTCTAAGAGAGATTGCTTCAGTTCAAAAAATCATTACCCATCAGATGCTCAAAACTTTCCTCCACATACTACGGTACTGGTACTCTACTAAGCGGGGGGGGGGGGGGGGGGGGGGGGGGGGGGGGGGGGGCTGTGGGTGGAATTGACAGAGAATTGTTCCATTCTTAGACATATGAATAGACCAGTCTCTTGGGGTGATGGGGGAAAATTCTCCACGGGAGAGGTGGCTGATCTGGGGACCAGTCCTCAAAAGGAGCCAATTCTGAAAAAAATTCTCAGATCCATCAGCAGTATCTCATGGGTGTTCTATCTTAGCCCAGACTTTGATTTAGTCAGCATGCTTCTCTCTAATACCTACAGTGATGCAGAAACGGTTCATCATGGAGGAGATGGAGATAAGGAGACTGACACCCCTTCACCCACACTTAAGGAGGTCACACTCTTGAGAGAGACAGGCAACAGGAAGACAAACAAGATTTAGTCATCACAAATCACTTCACTGACAAAAAGGTGCCAAGACAAATACCGCCGTTCCACTCATTTGACGCTCCTAGATTTATTCAGATACATAAAATGTATGTGTGTTTATGACATGAAAGTACAATAGAAACTGTCTGGGGACCAAGAGTAGGAGGGATGGAAAAGGAGAGAAGAAGGAAGAGAGGACAGGGAAATATACCCAAAGCATGTTATAATTTACACTTATGTGAAGATGCATTTGTGTGACCCAGTGTCATGTACAATGAATAAAAGCCAGTGGAAAAAATAAATTAAAAATTATTTTAAAATGAGGGGCAGGAGGGATGGCTCAACAGTTAAGAGGACTTGTTGCTCTTACAGAGGACCTGAGTTCAGTCCCCAGCAACCACATGGCAGCTCATGACCGTCCTTAACTCTAGGAGATCTCACACCCTCTTCTGACCTCTGTAGCCAACAGGTATGCACATAGGATGCATATACACATGAAAGTGAAGCATCCATACACATCAAAACATAAAGATAAAAATAAGAGATAAGAAAATTAAAAAAAGAATGGAACCCAGTAGCCAAGCATGTCAGTGAGGCATCTTTGAGAACTTAATTGGTTGGGGTTTTTTTTTGTAAATAAACTATTTAACTTGTGTGAATGTGTGTGTCTCCCTGTCTGTCTGTCTGTCTCTAGTGTGTGGAGCATGTATATGCTCTGGAGCATGTGTGGAAGTCATAGGACAGCCTGTAGGAGTCAGTTCTCTCCTTCCTCCATGTGAGACCTGGGAATCTAACTCAGGGCATCAGGCTTGGCAGAAAGGTTCTTCACTCACTGAGCCATCTTGCCTGCCCGGAAGTTAATATTTTAATGCAAATTATTAAGAATTAAGCATATGTCCCATGAACAGCCAGGAGAACATTCCAGATATGCAATGCGAAGACCTGGCGAAAGGACAGGGTTAGACTGTGTTTGGAGACCTGTTTGACTGGAGAGTGAAGTAAGGCTGAGAGAAGAAATGAGACTAGGGGATGGGTCAGAACCCTGATGGCCAACAGCAAGTGTCGTTCTTACTGTGCTCATAAACCTTTCATTAACTGTATTTTGAAGCTAATCCCTTCCTGAGCCTCTTAGGGATGTGACATCTCCCTGCCTATAAAACAGTCAACTTTGAGAGAAATTTAGATTCTTGACCCCAGATTTGAGAAAGGGGGGAGTGGGAGATGTTATAACTGTCAGAGGATTCACGACACTAAGAGAACTGGGAACGGGATGATCTTACCAGGAACCTAGGTTCACAGAGCCAGGAAGACAATGCCAGGTCTGATTAATATCCAGGAAATGAAATCTCTACCTGTTTATGACACTCGTAGCTCCCCAGCAGCACGTGGTTTGAAGAGGCGGTTATGTGCAGGTGACAAAGGTCCACTCTCAGCAAACTCGTGACCTTCCAACCATGTTTTTAACTAAAGCATGAACTCACTTCTCTTGCTGACATATGCACGTGCACTGTGCAGTTAGATGCCACTCTGTGACACTCTCAGCTCTTTCCATCGGGAGTGGGATTTTCAGACTGGAAAGTATCAGCTGCTGGCCTGGTTCCCTGGTCACTACTAGTTAACTTGAGCCAGATCCACAGGGCTAGGTCTCAGGCTCACTGCTGGTGATTGACAGTTCTGGTCTGTTTAGGGTCCATCTGGAGGGAAACATAATTACCAACATTCACTTGGACATTAGACAGTCAAGGCAAAGGAAGCTAAAGGCACCGAAGGCTTGCCATCAGCTACAGTCTACGAAGGCCAGATCTCCATGTGTCTGCAGAACAGAGAGAATGGGTGTCAAGTCCCTGGAGCCCCTGGAGGGTCCAGATTCCCTCAGGGGAGGTCTGCAGCCCCCATGCTTCTCCTTCTCCCCTATGCTAGCGTGTTTGCATTCTTTAGTGCTTGTGGCCACACATGATCAAAATCCTACAAATATTATCACTTCACACCACAGGGATGGAAACTCAAAACTAACACTGGTTGTGGACAGGCATGTCTGTAATCCCAGCACTCAGGAGGCTGAGGCACCAGGGATGGGTGATTTAGGGATCAAGGGCAATCTATAGCTCATAGTACAATGCTTAAAAAAAAAAAAAGGCATAGGAGATGAGCTCAGTTGGCAAAAGTGCTTGCTGAGCAAAGTGAATGACCTGAGTTTAGATCCTTAGAACCCATGTAAGTCGGACATAGTGGCCTAAGCACAGCGTCCCCTACTGGGAGATGATAGGAGGAGACACAGTGAATTGAAGCTAGGACCAGCTCATGCGCCTAAGCAAACAGACTCTGTGTCAAACAAGGTGGAAAGAGAAGCCTGACCCTGGAAGTTTCCTTCTGACCTCTACATCTGCGCTGTGGCACATGAGCATCCCCTCCCCAGAAAAACATGTGCACATACTTTATATCACATGCCACACAAACACAAACGCAAAAATAAAGGGAAAAAATCAAAACCAACTCAAACCTCCAAACTACTGTCTCTGAGGAGGTAAAATTGGCTCCCTATGGGAGGGGTGCAGGAGCCCCCACCTCTAACTGAGGAGTCACTGATGACTGGTGGCTTCTAGAAGCAGGAGAGGCAGGTTTCATTGAGGTTATGGCCCCCTGCCAGTCCGTCAAGGTCCACTGGATGACCCCCATGAGCATATAGCCAGCGCACACTGGACTCTGTTGGGGGATGTGTGATCACACTGTGAACCCTGAGTTTGAATTTGCATTAATTAAATAAAATTAACCTATGTCAGGAGGATGCATTAGCAACCAGTTGACAGAAAGTCGTCAGAGGGCATCAGAGGGCATCCAGGAGAGAGAGAGAGACGTAAGAAGTAGGGTGAGGTTTGGAGTGGCCACAGCCTTTTCTGGTTTGGCAAAGTGGACGCCAGCAAGAAGAGAGGGTTAGGTGGTTGCTACTCGGCCTCTCTGAGCTCACAGGTTTTCACCCCAGCCTTTGACTCTCCAGTCTTACTCATAAATAGAATGGTAGATATTTAGTTAAAGCTACCTTTAGTGGCAGCGACAGGGGCAGGTGCCTGCGGGAGCAGAATGCCTCCAGGCTGCAACCTGAGCATCCAGGCTAGAGAAGCAGGACAGTAACTGCAGAGTTGTGACTGGTGGCTGAAATAGCAGTAGGTTAAGGAGAAAGCCACTGTGCCGAAGTTAAAGCAACAGGACTCAGTGGTGTGTGTGTGTGTGTGTGTGTGCACGTGTGAAGAGGTAAAAATGTTGAGAGTGAGTAGGTGGATGGTGTGGATCTGGGAGGAGCTGGAAGGGGGAGTAAAGGGAGTGAATAGGACCAGAATATATATAAGATTCTCAAATAATTAAAATATATTTGAACAAACAAACATTGTATTACAAGTCCACAAGTCTCTAACCTTATTTATGTCAAATATCCAGAATGCATTCATCTGCTGAGAAGGACACACAAATCTGGCAGCTGGAGAAAAGGAGAGGGGGTTTGGAGGAACTGCATAGGAACATTGTGGAATGAGACAGAGACGGGGGCTGCACAATGTGTGAGTATACGAAACTTCACTCATTTTTTCCTCCACTGTAAAATGTTTTCTTTAATGCCAAACAAAGTTTACATATATGTGTGATTTTAAAATCTCAGAAATATATGCGAACATCATGAGACATGACACTTCAGTGCCCGTGGAGGCCAGTGATGTATCTAATCCTTCATCAAACCTCCTTTTCACTAGTCTGGAAAAAAAATTCTTAATCACAAAAGCTCAAGGGTCATAGCTCAGTTTGTAGGAAGATCATTTTCTTTCTTTTTGCTTTCTGAAATTTGTTCTTCTTTATTAAGATATTTTCTATTCATTTTATGTATCAACCTCAGATTCCCCTGTCCTCCCCCTCCCATCCTCCAGCCTTCTCCCCTACCCACCCCCTATTCCCACCTCCTCCAAGGCAAGGTCTCCCATGGGGAGTCAGCAGAGCCTGGTACATTCAGTTGAGGACGGTCCAAGCCCCTCCTCCCTGCACCAAGGCTGTGCAAAGTGTCTCACCATAGGCACTAGGTTCCAAAAAGCCAGCTCATGCATTAAGGACGGGTCTCAGTCACACTGCCTGGGATCTTCCTAAACAGTTCAAACTAAACAACTGTCTCACATATCCAGAGGGCCTAGTCCAGTACCACAGGGGCTCCTCAGCTATTGGTCCACAGTTCATGTGTTTCCACTAGTTTGGCTAGTTGTCTCTGTGCTTTTTCCAATCATGGTCTCGATATCTCTTGCTCAATGGATGGAACTAGAAAATAGCAACCTGAGTGAGGTAACCCAGACTCAAAAAGACAAACATGGTATGTACTCACTCATAAATGGAGGATCACTTTCTTTATTTTTATTTATTTTATTGTTTTTGGTTTTTTCGAGACAGGGTTTCTCTGTGTAGCTTTGCGCCTTTCCTGGAACTCGCTTTGGAGACCAGGCTGGCCTCGAACTCACAGAGATCCGCCTGCCTCTGCCTCCCGAGTGCTGGGATTAAAGGCGTGCGCCACCACCGCCCGGCTTGAGGATCACTTTCTTATTAACAGTGCTTAAAATGGAAATTCAGACACAATACTTTACTATCAACAATGGCATACCTATTTAGTAATTAAACTTGTTATGATTAGAACGTGTGTCCCAAAGCATCTCCGGAAACCTTTATCCCAGAGCAACAGGGTTAGGAGATGTAACTTTTAGAGAGGGGGACATCCTGAGGACTCTGTTCTCAGGAAGGGACTAAAGGCATAACTGCAGGACTCGAGTCCTCAAGAAAGGATTTTGACGCCCCCCACTTCTTCTCTTAGCATCCTCTCCCATCCTTCCTTCTTCTGCCACAGGAGGGTGCTGGTGGGATACCAGCTCCTAGACCTCGAACTTCCCAAGCTCCAGAACTGTCAAGCCAAGTATCTGTTCTTGATCAATTCTCAGTCTCAACTGTTCCATGGCAACAGTGAAAATGAACTAATATGATAATGACATTTAGACTGGACCATTGTTATAGCCCATGGTCCTTTGACATTTTCCAACATTCTCTGATTTGTCTTCTACTGCTTTCTGCTTTCCTGAAAACGGGAGTGCATCTAGCTGTGATGTGTCAGAAGTATTCAGGCGACCTGCCTTTCTCCGGGGAAAGTAAGTCTGAAGGACTTGTAATTCAGCAGGGGCTGTGTTGCTGTGGCTTGCAGCCCGGGAGTTCTCTGGAATTGTGTGAGAAAATGTGTACTGCAGTGTGAGGTTGACCCAAGCAGCAGGTTACTTGGGAGCCTCTTGAAGTGCAATCAAGTGTGTGCCCCAGCCGAGCAGCGGTGGTGCACACCTTTAATCCCAGCACTCTGGAGACAGAGTCAGGCAGTGTTCATGTGATGGTGATGTTCCCTGGCATCCCTGGGTTAATGTGTGCCCCTGACTTTAATCTGAGTTGAAGATCTCCATTTCTACTACTGTATAGGTACACTTCTTTTCCTTTATTATTATTGTTATTATTATTATTTACGTTTTTGTTTTGTTTAGTTTGTATGTGTGTACATGTGTGTGTGTGTGTTCACAGAGGCCAGAAGGGGGCACAAGATCCTTTGGATCTGGAGTTACAGGCATTTGTAAGCAACTAGATGTGGGTGCTGGGATACCAACTCCAATCCTCAGTGAGAGCAGTAAACACTTTTAATGCTGACCTGTCTGTCCAGCCCCTCCTCTCATTGTTTTTACATGTCTTCCCATCTGCCTGTAAATAAAACCATGACATTATAATTTTTTCAGTGGGATACCACTGACCTTTTCCTACAAAGAAACCTTAACATGAAAAACTGCAGTAACAATGTCCAGTACATTTTATTATTTTCCATTTTCAAGTATGTAAGTGCTTGGTGTACTTGTATGTGCATGCATGCTTTTGCAGGTGTATGTGCACAGGTGTGTGTGGCTGTGCATACATGTATGTGCATGTAGAAGCCCCAGGCTAATATTGGGGATCATCCTTGATTACTCTTCCAACTTATTCACTGAAGTAGAGTCTCTTCCAACAAAACTCAAGCTCGCCAATATGGCTAGTCATGCTTGTGGGTGCCTGGGCTCTGCCTTGAGGCTGGAATCTCAGGCAGGCTTCTTGGCACACCTGGCATTTCACATGGATTTCAGAGGAATCTGAACTCCAGTCCTTCTGCTTGTGTGGTGAGCACTTTAACTCTAGTCATCTCTCTAGTCCCTGCAGCACATGTTACACGGAATAATTTATATTTTTCTCGTGGGAGACGTTCACCACACATGTATGGCTAAAGCACTTTTAGTATCATCTCAGGCACATGTGTATATTGAGCAAGAATACTGTCTCAGGAGTGCCCACTTGTCTGGTGTGAGGAGCAGTACTATCAGGTGGATGACATCATCTGTCCTCCTCTCCTGGTTGTGCCAATCTCTGGGTGATTCTAAGTGGATTTTCCATATTTCGCACTAGATCTTTGGGTGCTTAACTGCGCTGTCTTCTCTTCTTTTAGTTCTCTCTGTTGTGGAGGTCATTGCCCAGTCAACTATTTTTATTTCTGCTGGCTATGAGGTCCTTCCTTGTGTATGAACTAGAGACTCACCCTGACATCCAGGAGAAACTGCAAGAGATCTATAGAACTTTGACCAACAAGATGAGTGTGTGACCACAGGAAGGAGCTCATACCCCAGGCCTCCTCATCTTCTTCTTGACTTCTTTTTTGTTTTTTGTTTTTTTTTTGTTTTTTTTCAAGCATTACACCTTTTCTTTAATGCATTATATAAATTGCACATCTTTGGTTGAACATAAATTTGTAAAGGTTAAAGAAAATAGTACATAATTTCTTTATGGAGTAAAACCAACATTTGCCATTTGCTTGTTCGTTCAGGTTGTGATGAGTTTCTTCTGAAAAAAGAAGCATGGCTTTCAGTCAGCTCAGAGGGTCCTAGGAAGGTATTCTTCATGTGCTTTGTGTTTTTTTTTTTTTTTGGCTGCTTTTTTTTTTTATTTTGCAATACAATTCAGTTCTACATATCAGCCACGGATTCCCTTGTTCTCCCCCCTCCCATCCCCTTCACCTTCCCCCCAGCCCCCCCCCCCCATTCCCATCTCCTCCAGGGCAAAGCCTTCCCCACAGACTGAGATCAACCTGGTAGACTCAGTCCAGGTAGGTCCAGTCCCCTCCTCCCAGGCCGAGCCAAGCAATCCTGCATAGGCCCCAGGTTTCAAACAGCCAACTCATGCAATGAGCACAGGACCTGGTCCCACTGCCTGGATGCTTCCCAAACAGATCAAGCCAATCAACTGTCTCACCCATTCGGAGGGCCTGATCCAGTGGGGACCCCTCAGCCATTGGTTCATAGTTCATGTGTTTCCATTCATTTGGCTATTTGTCCCTGTGCTTTATCCAACCTTGGTCTCAACAATTCTCGCTCATATAAACCCTCCTCATTCTCGCTAATTGGACTCCCAGAGATCCACCCAGGGCCTAGTCATGGATCTCTGCATCCAGATCCCTCAGTAGTTGGATGAGGTTTCTAGCACGACAATTAGGGTGTTTGGCCATCCCATCACCAGAGTAGGTCAGTTCGGGCTGTCTCTCGACCATTGCCAGCAATCTGTTGTGTGGGTATCTTTGTGGATTTCTGTGGGCCTCTCTAGCACTTTGCTTCTTCCTATTCTCATGTGGTCTTCATTTACCATGGTCTCCTATTCCTTGTTCTCCCTCTCTGTTGTTGATCCAGCTGGGCTCTCCTGCTCCCCCAAGCTCTCTTTCCCTTGACCCTCGCCTTTCACGACCCCCACTCATGTCCAGGCTGTTCATGTAGATCTCATTCCATTTCTCTGTCATTGGGCGATCCCTGTGTCTTTCTTGGGGTCCTGTTTTCCAGGTAGCATCCCTGGTGATGTGAGTAGCAGACAAGTCATCCTTGTTCCACATCTAGTATCCTGCTATGAGTGAGCACATACCATGTTTGTCTTTCTGAGTCTGGGTTACCTCACTCAGGATGATTTTTTCTAGATCCATCCATTTGTCTACAAACCTCATGATGTCATTGTTTTTCTCTGCTGAGTAGTATTCCATTGTGTATATGTACCACATTTTATTTATCCATTCTTCAGTTGAAGGGCATCTAGGTTGTTTCCATGTTCTGGTTATTACAAACAATGCTGATATGAACATAGCTGAACAAGTGCTCTTATGGTGTGGTTGAGCATTCCTTGGGTATATGCCCAAGAGTGGTATAGCTGGATCTTGGGGGAGATGGATTCCCAATTTTCTAAAAAAGGGCCATATTGATTTCCAAAGTGGTTGTACAAGCTTGCATTCCCACCAGCAGTGGAGGAGAGTTCCCCTAGCTCCACATCCTCTCCAGCATAAGGTGTCTTCAGTGTTTTTGATCTTAGCCATTCTGACAAGGCCTTGACTTCTTATACTATTTTTCTACCAGCTGTGATAGGGCATTCTGGACATGGAGAGCTAGGCATGATGTAGCCATGTGAAGACTCATGCAGCTCATCACTTGGTTCAGTATGACCATATCTGTGATCATTTTTTCTATGTTCAATCCCAGAAAAAAACATTGGGCTGCTGGAAACTGTATGTTGAAGGAAAGTAGAGCCAGAAGCCTTATCTCTCTTCAGCATACAGCTGTGGTCCCTGTCAGAGGAGGATTTGGTCAGAACCTGATCTAAGCACACAACGCGAAAGATGCATTGGATGTGCTTGTGGTAAACTTGGTTCCTTTGCAGCCTTTTCCATAAACATAATATCCTCGTGGGGTGATGGACCTCCATGTTGCTATCAGAGAAGCTAGTATCTTTTCAGAGTTTCTGTTTTCCCTGACTGATCCTGAGGTTGGAATTCAGGAGTTGCTGCCCTGAAGAGCCCAACAACCCAAGGACAGAAAGAGATTAACCATTATTGGAGGCAACCTAGAAGTTTCTAGAATGGGATGAATTTCCCCAAGATGGCCTTGCAAATCACACAAGACCTTTTCATACCGGAGAATCCCAAGTCCCTGATCCCAAAACAAGATGTTTTACCTTCTGGTGTCAGGCTCTGGTTCCAGGTCAAAGTTTCTGGAGAATTCTCTGCTGGAACCCATCACTGAAACCACCTCCTACCTTAACATGCACCTATCCCAGGCCTCTTCATCTTCTTCAGGAATTACATTCTTGAATTCTTGCTCTGCCAGCTGTGATAAGAGATCTTTTATGTGGACAACCATAGTTGAGGAATCCATGCGGTAATTGATGTAGTTAATCAAATGGTTCAGGCTGACCAGGACTGGAGACTCACAAAAATCCTCAGGCCATTTTATCCATCCACAATCCCAGAAAGAGATGCATGGTTGGTGAAGAGCAGGGTGTTGGGCGATCAAGTCAGAAGCCTTGATTCTCTTCACCAGTACTGCAGAGGAGAGCAGGTTGTCACGAAGCAGATCAGAACCCTGTCCTCTCTCCACAGGTTAGGGTTAGGGTTAGGTTAGGGTTAGGTTAGGTTAGGGTTAGGGTTAGGGTTAGGTTAGGGTTAGGGTTAGGGTTAGGGTTAGGTTAGAGTTAGGGTTAGGGTTAGGGTTAGGGTTAGGGTTAGGGTTAGGGTTAGGTTTAGGGTTAGGTTAGGGTTAGGGTTAGAGTTAGGGTTAGCGTTAGGGTTAGGGTTAGCAGCAGTGGTCTTATCACACTATGCCATTGCTGTCTAGCCTTGGATAGCTACCTCTGAGAAAGGCCGGTTGAGCCATAGGCAATCCAACAGCTGCTTCACCATGATCAGATGTGGAGCGTAACAAAATACCTGGGGTCATCGTTACAGTCATCATCTTACATATGTGTACAGATCTCTGTCACAGTTTATTCCCCAACTAATGGGTCTAAGAGCTAAGTGTCCTGTCAAAATTTCAAATCTCCTTATGAACCTACCATAGAAACTGGTCCCAGATGCAGAGTGTCTTCCATCGCTGAGTCATCATGCACTGGGGCTTCGGGAGTTGTTGACCTGAATAGCCCACAACCTAAGGATCGAAATAGATAGAATATTAGTGAAGGTACCTTACAAGTTTTCAGGATGAGGTGAGCTTCCTAGAGATGGCCTAGAACACAACACAAGGTCTGTTCATGTCAGGCAATCTCTATTCACCCTCCTGACAACAGGACATCTCACCTGACTGGTGTCCAGCTCTACTTCTAGGCCAAAGCATCTGGAGAACTCCCTGGTAAAACCCATCACTGAAACCACCTCCTACCTTCACATGACCTACCCCAGGCCTCCTCACCCTTTTGGGACTGTGCTCCTCCAGCCAGTACTGAGAGGAGATCCTTGACTTGGATAGTGACAACAGTCTAAGACACATTTAGACTTATGTAGTTCAACAGCCTCTTCACAACAGCAAGGTCTGGATAATCAAACAAGTCCTGGGGGTGTTTTCTAAGCCACATGGACATCAAGCATAATATAGTGATATAGGAAAGAGAAGGCTGGCAGGAGGTAGAGTCAGAAGCCGGGCCTCTCTCACAGGTGCATCAGTGGTCACTAACAGATAAGGCAAACCTTCCCAGCCCCAGACAGATAAGTCTGAGAAGACAGTTCTTGCCATGTGCAGTTTAACAACTGCTTCATGTTGGCTGGATCTGGAGACTAACAAGAATCCTTGGGGCACTTTTGTTTCCAGCGTCCCAGAAATGAACACATGGCACCACAGCAGAGAGCAGGTCAGTGGGAAATAGAGTCCAAAACCTGGCCTATCTTCACCAGCACAGCAGTGGTCCCTATCAGAGGAGGCAAACGCTGTCCTCCCATGTGCTGCTGGGCATAGTGTTCATATGGTGTGGTGCTATATAAAGAGGGGTCCACACCAGACCCTTTCTTTCCCTTAGAGGATGGACTAGGTAAACTGGGATGGGCTGTGGTGTGGATAGATTCCCCAAGGGCCCTTTAGATTCCATCCAACCCTCTGCTACTCAGAACCAAGGAGACCATTGGAGAGCTCTGTTTCTGTTTTTGTTTTTGTTTTTTCCTCCACCTGCAGGTGAAGTCTCTGGTACCATGCCTCCAGTGGGAATCCCAAGAGGAGGGTGACTGGTAATTACTTAGTCCTCAACCGTAGCCACCCCAAACATCCCGGAACTCCACATATGGGTTCTTGCCTCCCTCTTCACTCAAAACCCACTGACTTCTTTGTTTGCTGACCATTCACACAGTGAGGCCAGAAGGATCCATACCCGTGTCACTCCATGAGGTTGTCACCTGTGTATGAATACACTAGGTATTGTAACTGTAATTCTGGCTTGGTAATTAGTTTGTTGTATATTATTTTAGAATGTTAAAATTAAAACCTTTCTCTTTGATTTGGCAGGAAAGGGGAAGTGCTGTGGGATATCTTTCTGGGTGCTGTAAATATATGTTGTTATCATTGGTTAATAAATAAAGCTTCTTTGGCCTATGGCAAGACAGCTTAGAGGCAGGTGGGATATCCAAGCAGCGATGCAAGTAGGAAAATGGTGGAGTAGGGGCAGAAGCTGAAAGCTGCTGCCAGGAAAAGCAAGATGTGAAAGTACCAGTAAGCCACGAAGCCACATGGCAAGACAGATTAATAGGAATGTGTCGAGTTAAGTTATAAGACCTAGCTACCAAGGAGCCTGAGCCATATGCCATAGGGTTTTAATTAATATGAAGCCTTTGAGTGGTTATTTTATAAGTGGCTGCGGGACCACAAGTGGGAGAGATTTGTCCGGGCGGGACCAGAGAAACCTCCTGCTAAGTCACGTCTACAGCCATCTGTCCCCAACCCCCCAAGAGATCTAGAAGGAGCTACTTGAATCTGGTGGAGGAAGGAGGTGAGGGTGCTCAGGGCTCCTTGCACTCTTCTGACTTCCATGCTGAGGGCCTGGGAATGAGCCTCTGGTCACAGCTCTTCAAAGATCTTCATTCAATGAGAGAAATCTTGCTAGGTTTCTTGGTTGGTACAGAGCTTCTTGAGTGGACCCAGGGACCCTTATCTGCTTCTGTTAATCCCATCAAACCTAGATAATGTCTAGAACCTTTTTTTTTTTTTTTTTTTTTTTTTTAATTTATTTTAATTAATTTTGCAATACAATTCAGTTCTACATATCAGCCACGGATTCCCTTGTTCTCCCCCCTCCCGTCCCCCTCACCTTCCCCCCAACGCCCCCCCCCCCCCATTCCCATCTCCTCCAGGGCAAAGCCTTCCCCACAGACTGAGGTCAACCTGGTAGACTCAGTCCAGGTAGGTCTAGTCCCCTCCTCCCAGGCCGAGCCAAACAATCCTGCATAGGCCCCAGGTTTCAAACAGCCAACTCATGCAATGAGCACAAGATCTGGTCCCACTGCCTGGATGCCTCCCAAACAGATCAAGCCAATCTACAATGGGGGAAAAGGCTCTTCTCAAGGCATAAGAAAGGACAGTGATTGACACTTCTTGGGGAAAGTGAAGAACACAATCTAGAGCTGTCTCCTCCACCCCCACCTCTGGCCATGTCACTTTGAAGGTCCAGGCCCAGGACCAATGATGCCAGGGTACAATCATATATGTGCTGTGAGAGCGTATTGTCCAAGAGAAAAGCAGAGTCCTCCTCAAACCAAACCAGGAGGCTTGAGAACCTGAACTTGTGTGGGGTCACTCACGTTTCAATTATTGGGTCCAGCATCTCCCAGGTGGTAGCAAACTTCAGGTAGACTGCCAAAACAATATAGATGAAGGTACAGTCCTGGTTCTTCTTTTTTTTAATGATTTATTTTATTTACATTGGTGTTTTGTCTGCATGTAAGTCTGTGTGAGGGTGCTGGTCCTCTGGAACTGGAGTTACAGACAGGTGTCTTCTGTCTTTTTTTTTTTTTTTTTTTTTTGGAGCTGAGGACTGAACCCAGGGCCTTGTGCTTGATAGGTAAGCACTCTACCACTGAGCTAAATTCCCAGTCCCACGGTCCTGGTTCTTAAGGGCAGCTGGGACATACTTGATGATTTTTCCAGGTAGTTTGGGCTATTGGCATTGAACATGGGGGGGTGCTGCTTATGCAGCTACCTCTTATTCTGAGGAACAACCAAGGAAGGTAGGAAGGGTGATTTAAATGTGAAAACTCAAAGACATCAGCAACTCATTACCACACACTGAAGTGAAAAGTGGGCATAAAGAATGTTCCTCAGTGTTCTCACAGGAACACAGACCCAGTCAGGAACTGCAGAGTATCAGGAGGACCTGAAAGTTTCTTACTACAGGCTGTGTTACCTTGGTTTCCTGTGGGAAAATGGCCAGAAGTGTTGAAAAACAAAGCACACCCAGCATCTCCAAAGGTGGCCAAAGTCAGGACTCTTAGCTTTTTGGTGCCCTGAGCTGCCAGAAGTCTGGAAACAGGACAACATTCTGAATTTTCAAGGGCCTCCAGAGAAGTGGGTCAGTTGAGGCTACTGCTGGGATCTGGTTACCTGGTAACCAGGAGTCTGTGTTCCATCTGTAATAGTGTTAAGGAAGTGAGGTCGCTTCCTGGGGGTCTCCAGCCTGCGCCTCCTCCACATAGACTTTCTCTAGGGCTGACCAGGACTGCTGACTTCTCTCCTTCTGCCTTTCCATGTGAACAGTGGGACACAGTGGTGTCCATATGCCCATGCCTCACAATGTCCTGGGAATCCTGGCTTCAGCCAGATCCTCAGCTTTGAGAAGGCAGAAGAGGTTTCCAAACCATTACCCCTATAGCACATGTATCCCAGGAAAAAAGCACTTTTCTCTTAGGATCTTTCCATGGTCCCAACCTGCTCCCTGTAGAACATTTTAGCATCAATTTCCTACTATGTCATCATGTGTATATGATCACAGATTCCCCATACCTGGGAAAACCCATACCACTGTCACCAGAGGTGAAGGCACAAATAGGGACATGTGCCCATGTCTTCACACTCACACTCACAAGGGCACACAGAGGACCCACTTACAAGTGCCCAGGAACATGTCAGTGTAGAAAGGGCCATGTTTAGGTGGCCTTAGGGATATTTAGATTGAGGTTAATGTTAGGGTAACAGACAGTAACAAACTGTATGCGTTCATGTTTAATCGTGCCTTTCACTTGGAAGATCAGGCTAGGGTCCTCTCCTTCTATGCATGCTAGTGTTTATTCCCTTTGGGCTTCCACAGGCAACAGTGTGCCTCTTCTGCATCCCAGGCATTGCAGTCTCGGTCCTGGTTTGCAGGGTGTCAACACCTCTCACAACATTACTTACCCCAAGGGAAAATTACACACTAACTTTAAGACTTTGGTAAAAGTTTCCATATCTTCATTCTTCAATGACCAGTTTAAAATTCATTCATATTCAAGTTTCAGGCTTATTGAAGGAAAAATGGGAATCTTAAAAACTCAATGCACGGCCGGGCGGTGGTGGTGCACGCCTTTAATCCCAGCACTCGGGAGGCAGAGCCAGGCGGATCTCTGTGAGTTCAAGGCCAGCCTGGACTACCAAGTGAGTTCCAGGAAAGGCGCAAAGCTACACAGAGAAACCCTGTCTCGAAAAACCAAAAAAAAAAAAAAAACTCAATGCAAAACCAGAAGGAAGAAAAAAGGAAGGAGTAAGTTTGTAGTTCCTAGATTTTATAGAAATATAGAAATTTATATTGGTATAAATAGCATGAAATATAGAGGGAGTTAAAAAGGCCCAATGGTATTCAAAAGGACGAATGGGAATAGAAGGATGTATGGGAGGGGATATGCTCAATGTAATGATATATGTATATAACAATATCTTCATGTTATACATTAGTGTGCACAATGAACATTTACATAATTAAATTGTTTTTTTAGAAATTATCTTACTATTTTACATGTATGAGTGCATGTGTTTCTATGCAGTGCATATCAGCCATCCCCATGGAAGCCAGAAAAAGGTGTTGGATTCCTTGGAACTGGGGTTATGAATGGTTGTGAGCTGCTGTGTCAGTGCTGGGAACTGAACCTGGTCCTGTATGAGAACAGCCTGGAAAATGAATTGCTAAACCATCTTATTAATAAAAAAAACCTGGAGTCAGATATTGGGGTGAAAAACTGAGAGATCGGAGGAATAGAACAAGCCACAGACAACCTCACCTCACCGACACCTCAGTTTCCAAAGAGACCTACCTCTTGTATACCCAAGCCTATATGCCTTTCTGTTCTACCATCTCATTTCCTGTCTCTGCCCAGCTACATCACTTCCTCTTCTTGCCCAGCTCTGTCATTTCCTGTCTGTCTGTACAGACCTCCAGACATTTATGGTTAACTAGTGTTTAAGGCGTGTGCCACCACACCTGGCTCTGTTTCAAGTTTGGCCATGAACTCAGAGATCCCAACGGATCTCTGCCTTCTGAAAGCTAGGATTAAAGGTGTGTGCTACCACTGCCTGACCTCTATGCTTACTATAGTGGCTGGCTTTTTCCTCTGATCCTCAGATAAACCTTATTAGGGTGCACAATATATTGGGGGCCACAATATATCACCACAGCAACCAGTGCTCTTAACCGTTGAGACCTCTCTTCAGTCCATTTTTGTTCTCTTTGTGGTCACAGAGTAGCCCATTGTAGAAACCATGATCAATGCTAGCCAGTAAAGTTTCCAGCTGGGTTATTTTGTACAACTTGGTGGTGAGTATCATTCATTTCTGTCCTATTAATGAAACGATTGTATCAAGAACCTCAAATATTAGCCCCTTAGTTGATGGCCACCCATTTTTGCTACAGCTGTGCAATTATGGAGACAGGTCAGGGGGGATGGGTGGATGGGTGGAGCTGTATTCCAGGATGCAGACGGGCTGCCCACCAGCTGGGTTCTCCAGGGTCTGAAGCCTTGCTGACTCAGGTCTGCCAAGGGATGCTCTGCTGGCTGCCGGCTGGGACACCTGGAGTCTGGCTTTCTCACAGCAGAAGGCCTCTCAGAGCCTGGTTTTAGAACTCAGTCATGCAGCAAGGCAGTATCAAAAGCCCAACAGCTTCAATAGAGAGAAACACATTACACCTATTCATAGAGAGTCGAGGATTCTAGAAGAAACACTCTTGTCACCAGATTTGAAAAACTCCAGCCTCTCTGAATATACTTCTAGAATGTGAATTGTTTTGTATGAGGCACACGTGTATTTATTTTTGAGGTTTGATAAATTGTGCTCCATAGAAAACGCACAAATTCCACAATCTCTCTCTCTCTCTCTCTCTCTCTCTCTCTCTCTCTCTCTCTCTCTCTCTCTCACTCTCTCTGTCACACACACACACACACACACACACACACACACACACACACACACACACACACACACACACACACACACACACACACAGAGATTAATTGCCATAAAGTTGAGTGCCTGTGAGCCTTTCCCCAAGGATATTTATTCTTCATCATCTGGCCACTAGAGGACAGTGGTTCTCCATGCCCTGACCTGTTTGATGGAATCTCAGTGACATTTCAAATAGGGATGGGAATGAGGGTAGCTACTGAGGTGAACTCAATACAACAGGATTGGACAGAGCTTCACTCCTACCATGGATGTCCTTGATAGGCTGTTGAGATAAAATCAGAGGTTGTAGCTTTCCATTGATCTGATTCTCTGCAGAGCAGGTGCCCGTGTCTGTGTGAAAGGTTCCTCCTCCTGCAGAAGCATTGGCCACATCAGGACTGACAGTTGCTTTTCTGGAGCTCAGAGGGTGGTGGGATAATTGATGAAAGTTATTCAAAGGTAGATTTTCAGATAGCTTTACCTTTACCTTGGAATGCTGAGGCTTGTCTCATGTTCAAGGAGAACCAAGGCCCTTGTGTAGTCTGGGTGGCCCTGCATGACAGCCCCATCCAAATCTGTGTTCACATGGAGATGATGTTCACTTAAAAAAGGGTGGGTCTGAGACTTCAGCCCCGATCATGATCTGATTGCTCCCCTTTTGTCCAGGTATCCAGGGGAGCCTGGTGTGCATCTCAGGGGTAGTGTTGGGAGCTTCTTGACCCAGGAATCCCCCAGTCAGACCCACAACTTGTCTTATCTCCTGACACCTCAGCTCCTCAAAATTCTGCTCCTGTTTCCCAGACATCCACCTGATAGCTATTCATAGGATAGCATACAGACAGGGATACTCTGTGTGTGGGGAGATTGTTAGGGTCAGAGTCTGGGCCCTGAGACCTCTAAAAACTCCTACTCTGGCCACTCATCCTCTATAAGCCTGGTAGACAACAGTGAAGAGCAGGGAAAGACTGGGTGTGGTGATGCATGCCTTTTTCCCCAGCATTCGATAGGCAGAGACAGGTGGATGTCCGTGGGTTTAAAGGCCAGTCTGGCCTATCTACATAGTGAGTGAGAGCAGAGGAAGGAGATTTAGTCCATGTTGCCACATTTGGAAGAGGAACAAATAATGGGGTTGAGTGACACTCTATTCCTTATTCAGGGTCCTGACATGGGAGTTAGTTTTTTTTTTTGTTTTTTTTTTTCTCTCTCTGAAATATTTTCTTTTTTTTTTTATTTATTTTGCAATACAATTCAGTTCTACATATCAGCCACGGATTCCCTTGTTCTCCCCCCTCCCATCCCCCTCACCTTCCCCCCAACCCCCCCCCCCCCCATTCCCATCTCCTCCAGGGCAAAGCCTTCTCCACAGACTGAGGTCAACCTGGTAGACTCAGTCCAGGTAGGTCTAGTCCCCTCCTCCCAGGCCGAGCCAAACAATCCTGCATAGGCCCCAGGTTTCAAACAGCCAACTCATGCAATGAGCACAAGATCTGGTCCCACTGCCTGGATGCCTCCCAAACAGATCAAGCCAATCAACTGTCTCACCCACTCAGAGGGCCTGATCCAGTGGGGACCCCTCAGCCATTGGTTCATAGTTCATGTGTTTCCATTCATTTGGCTATTTGTCCCTGTGCTTTATCCAACCTTGGTCTCAACAATTCTCGCTCATATAAACCCTCCTCATTTTCTCTAATTGGATTCCCAGAGATCCACCCAGGGCCTAGTCATGGATCTCTGCATCCAGATCCCTCAGTAGTTGGATGAGGTTTCTAGCACAACAATTAGGGTGTTTGGCCATCCCATCACCAGAGTAGGCTGGAGGGATAGCTCAGCCGTTAAAGGCTAGGCTCACAACCAAAAATATAAGAGAGTTAGTTTTAAATGTGAAGCAAGAAGTATGAGCAGTCCTGATGAAGGTGTGGTCGTGCCCACCACTGAACCATGACTCCCTCTGTCCCAGTGTCTCCTGCAGAGTGATCTAATATGTGACCAGAACTCTCTGAATCTTTTGGGGAGCCACGTTTTTCCTCAGTCCAGCACCAGACTTCAGTCTCTTCCCTTTGCCTGCATGAAATTCCTGGAGAGATTGCAATTATTTCTGGGGTGCATTAATAAATCTCCTTGTATCCAATCAGGGAGGCACAGTGTCTCTTTGGAGTACCTTCCCTGTTTCCAGGACAGTTACATTGCCTCAGCATCCCTTTATATTACTGGATTTTGAGGTGAAAAGGCCTATATCCAAAACAAATAACAGAAACAGACCCCAATCAGGAACACTCAAGGCAGTGCAGGCGCCCATGCACAAGGATCACTTCTCCATACTCCCTTGGTCTTAGCTACTCATGAAGGACTGCCGCTGGTGACTCCATTTTTGTTGTTGTTGTTGTTGCTGTTGTTTTTTGGAGGGCTTGTATAGACAGGGTTCATTGTGTAGCCCTTGTTGTCTTGGAACTCACACTATAGACCAGCCTGGCCTAAAACTTACAAAGGTCTGTCTGCCTCTGCCTCCTGAGTGCTGGGATTAAAGGCATGCACCTCCACTGTCTGGTAGCCAGTGGTTTTAACCACTGAGCCATCTCTCAAGCCCCTGAGAGCAAAGACTTAAAGAAAACTGTAGATGCCTCCTTAGGCGTCCAGTACCCTTCAATTGTTGTAAAGGCACTGCTCGGAGTGCACACTACTAGAGCATTTTCAGTTACCTCTGTTTGCAGATTCGTGA
The DNA here is from genome assembly GCF_007827085.1 of Peromyscus californicus insignis. NCBI lineage: Eukaryota > Metazoa > Chordata > Mammalia > Rodentia > Cricetidae > Peromyscus > Peromyscus californicus. Next base: position 38,697,892 of record NW_026294540.1, read on the forward strand.
TACAATTGGAACACTTACACCGTTAGTGCTGGTGACAGGCAGAAACATGTGATAGCACACACTACTTGTTCTATCCAGGTGAGTAGACACAGAGAGGACAACCTGAAGGGCAGGTTTGGTCTCTGAATGGCACTGATGAGGAATAGCAGACATGTCCAAAGAACTTCACTGGCTGCTTTGTATGTTGGGAGTCCAGGTATAATGCAGACTTTTACATATTTGTAAAATAGCCCTCACTAGTTTCTTAGCATATATTAAGCTTACACAAAAAGAACCCTATAAGCTTGTTCAAAATATATAAAGTCCAGATACAGAGCCCTACCCATTGCTAGCCACAGAGACATAGGGTATTAAAGCAGTTGCTTATAAAATGCTCATTTCAAATACCTTAACAGTGGATACTTAAACACACCTTGATAATTCCTAACTAGCCAAAAGCCTGAGAACCTCAGTGAAAAAAGGTGTACAAGTAACTAGTTTTTGTCTTGTGGGTGGGTGGGTGTGTATGTGTGGGCCAGCAGTCAGCCTCAGGTGTCATCTCTCAGGTGATATTCTTGGGGACAAGATCCCTCACTGACCTAGGACTGCCTATGGCTGGGCTTGTTGGCCAGTGAGCTCTGGGATCCATTCATCTTTGCTTCCTATCCACAAGTCCAGCTCTTGTTTCTTTATTTTAATGTGGGTTCTGGGAATCAAATTCAGGTCCTCAGGTTTGCATGGTGTGTATTTTATACCAACTGACCCATCTCCTTAGAGCCCAGTAATCGGACTAAACCATCACATCTTGGTAATTTCCCATTGTATATACTGTGAATAAATGACCCCAGAATGAAAACTGTATGTATACTTCCTCTGACAGCCAATAAACTGATGAACTTCAGCAATTGCAGGGAGGTTGGGATGGTGCAAGCTCAGAGCCAAATTACCCTAGGGCATCTATAGCCCATTCCATACCCATTTATTACCCAACATTTTTGTGACCATTGGGTAACTCATTGGAATAGACAAATAGCACTACTTTCCAACCAATCAAAAACTGAGGATGTCCTTAGACAGCATCTGAGGCCAATAGAACTCCTACTTTGCTTTAACTCACCCTCCTAATGTTTCCACCAATGTATGTGACATTTGCCCTGATTTATGATTCTCTTTATCTGTTACTGTAAAAACACCATGAAGCAGTCATCACATAGGAACATGGAATTTTGAGGAAACTTAAATCTGTATTACTGGACAACAGCCACTCATATTTGCTGTCAGCTATCCTTATCAAATTATATACTAAAATATCCATCCATTTGCCTGCAAATTTCATGATGTCATTGTTTTTCTCTGCTGAGTAGTACTCCATTGTGTATATGTACCACATTTTCTTAATCCATTCTTCAGTTGAGGGGCATCTAGGTTGTTTCCAGTTCTGCCTATTACAAATAATGCTGCTATGAACACAGTTGAGCATTTGTCCTTGTGGTATGATTGAGCATTTCTTGGGTATATGCCCAAGAGTGGTATAGCTGGGTCTTGAGGTAGATTGATTCCCAATTTTCTGAGAAACAGCCATACTGATTTCCAAAGTGGCTGTATAAGTTTGTACTCCCACCAACAGTGGAGGAGTGTTCCCCTTGCTCCACATTACTCTCCAACATAAAGCAAAGGATAACCAGACAACAAGCCACAATTCCAGTGAAGCTAGCTAAAAAGGAAGACCTAAAAGAGGGATGCATGGATTGCCCTGGGAAGGGGAAATAGATGAGATTTCCATAGGCAAACTGGGGATGAGGGGTGGGCAATGGAAGGTAGGGGATAGGGGATGAGAACATAAGTGATGAGAACATAAAGTTGGTCAAGCTGGAACAGGGATAGACTGGGAAAGCAATGAAGGAGATACCATGATAGAGGGAGATATCATAGGAATAGAGAGCAACCTGGTGATAGGGAAGTTGCCAGGAATCCCCAAGGGTGACCCCAGGTTGGACTACTTGAAATAGTGGAGAGGGTACCTGAACTGAACTGGCTTACCCCAGTGATCAGACCAGTGAATACCCTAACTGCCATCACACAGCTTTTCTCCAATGGCTGATGGAAGCAGATGCAGAGATCCACAGCCAAACAGCAGGCAGAGCTCCAGGAGTCCAGTCAGAAAGAGAGAGGAGGGATTCTATGAGCAAGTGCATCAGGATCATGATGGTGAAACCTGCAGAGATGACCAAACCAAACTAGTAGGAACTCATGAAAGTCGGATCAGTGGCTATGGACTCTGTGTGGGACTGGGCTAGGCCCTCTGCATGGCAAGATAATTGTGCAGCTTGATTTGCTTGGAGGGCCCCCTAGCAGTAGGATCAGAATTCATCCCTGGTGCATGACGGGGCTTTTTGGAGCCCACTAGCTATGATGGGACACCTGGTGCAGCCTTGAGGCAGGGGGAAGGGCTTGGATTTGTCTCTACTAGATGTGCCTCCCCATGGGAGGCCTTGTTTTCTTGTGAGGGGGAGTGGGGGATAGGCTGGGAGAGGGAGGCTGGGGCTTAGAAGGAGGGAAGAGGGGGATCTTTGATTGGTCTGTAAAATGAATGAAAATTTTTTCTTAATAAAAAATAAATAAAAATATCCAATCTCACAATATTTACTACAAAATGTATTTTCTGTTAGCAATTGTTCTATAGAAAGTGCACCCACCTCTGCAGCCACCCAGGGCCATGGTGACTTCCAGACTCAGAATGCTGCTGAAGACTGTATCTGGGTCCATGGTCCACAGCCCATGTTGCCACAAAAAGCCAGAAGGATGCCAGAATTCTGGACCTCCACCTGTGGCCATGTTTGGGTCCAAGAGATGTGCTGCTGCTGGGGCCAATCTGACCTGAGTTGCGTGCATTGCCACCCAAGGCCATGTTGACATCCAGGCCTGTGCTGTGTGGCCAGGGGCCCGTACCGCAGCCAGGGTCTGGATTGAGGTCCATGGTTTCTGTTACCCTGGAGGGTCATGAGACTGCCTGGCATCTGGGCAGCCACCTAAGGCCATGTTGGAGTCTAGGGACCATACTGCTGATGGGTCCATGCCTGACAGACATGTGCTGCCACCTGGGGCCATGGTGACATCTGGGCCCAAGCTGCTGCTAATGGTCATGTCTGGGTTCATGGTCCTGCCACAGCTGAAGTCTGTGTTGATTCCATTGCCTGTATTACCACAGGGGCCCATGCAAACCATGTGTTGAAGTACAAGGACCATGCTGAGCTGGCCCTGTCCATCACTAGCCCAGGAAGAACTGTGGCCTCTCACAGGATAGCTGACCCTGCCCTTCACTAGCCCTTAGATAAGTGACCCCTATGACCTCTGCATGGGAGAGCTGGTCCCACCCGTAATAGAAGAACTGCTCTCCAACCCCCACCCACACACATTCTTGTGAAAGCTGCCTTTGTCCCTCCCCTAGGGGGATGGTCCTAGCAGCCAAGTCAGACCAACTCAGCTACCATCCACACATGCATCCAGAACTTTGAGTTGGCACACCCCAACCTCTACTCCATCTGTGACCTGCAGGAGCATCTAAAAGGACTGGTACTTCAGAACCATAGCCACAGAGCTCTCCATAACTCAGGGCAACGGAAAGATATCCATGAGGATTTTCAGTGAGGGTCTAGTACTGATGGTGTACCAGAAGCCAGAGGCCTTCTACCAGACCAACAACACATTAAAAAATGAACATTTGTGAGTAAAGCTGTGTGGACAAAGGGTATCCTGCTTGACACAGGGCAGCTCCCATGCCACCAAGACAAATGCAGAGGCGATGGTGAGGTGGGAAAGGCAGAGGAGTAAATTGGGTTTTGTTTTTTTGTTTTCATTGGTTTTGTTTGTCTGTTTGTTTTTGTTTTTTAATTAATATTCTTATTTGTTACTTTATTTTCATCTTATTGCATTATTTATTTTTTTTTAGTTTTCCTTTTGGGGGAACACTGCAAGGGTAAAGGGCATATATGGAGTGACTGAGAAGCAAATGGAATTGGGTACATGATGTGAAATTCCCAAGGAATCAATAAAAAAATGTAAAAAAAATAAACAAGAGAGAAAGAAAGAACAGAAGGGGCACCCACCTCAACATCAATATGTATATACCCTATGCACCAAGGCCCAGAAATCATGCAAAACTATCTCTGTTACAGAGAGGCCAATTCTAAATTAATCTTTTGAAACTGCATTTTAAGTTTGTCTGGCAAAAAAGAAAATTTAGAAAATTTCTTAGCACTTAAGAAGACCATATTTTAAGAATTGAATCATCGCCAGGCAGTGGTGGCACATGCCTTTAATCCCAGCACTCGGAGGCAGAGGCAGGCGGATCTGTGTGAGTTCGAGGCCAGCCTGGACTACCAAGTGAGTTCCAGGAAAGGCACAAAGCTACAGAGAAACCCTGTCTCGAAAAACCAAAAAAAAAAAAAAAAAAAGAATTGAATCACCATTTAAATTTAAGATAGTCCTCATCTCTCCAGTCCACCCCATAACAAGATACTTTCACAGCCTCCCTTTCCATAAACTGACATTTGAGGGCACCAAACCCAAACCTGTGCAGCTGGAGGGAAGCATGAAATTCCTTTGTTAAACAGTCACCATTTTAGTGGGGCTTGCCAAAGGAGAGTCTCATATAACCAGTTTTCCTGCAATCTTGAATTCTAAGGAAATGATTTTAATTCTTCTGTCTTAGACAAACATCCTTTCAAAGGAAAAAAGGGGAAAAACTAGGCAAAAGCAACAGTTCTTATGTATTAAATATGTAATCTAAAAGTCATTTCCATACACCCAAGTCCATCAGGCACACACCTTTCAGCCCAGCACTCTGGAGGCAAAAACTCACCACCAACCCCTCCATCTATCCATCTGCCTGAGTCTATACCATCAGAAAAATCACATCAGATATTGAGCTGAAATAAATAGGGAAAACCAAAGCTGGGGACAATTTAAAACAGCCTTAAACCTGTAGCTGTGAGTCTAAGCATGAAAGTTGTACAAAACAAATATGTCTCCATTTGCTTTAGTAAAAACTTTTAAAACATGAAAACCCAAAATTTAAACTTTTCACTTCTTTCTCTTTTTGTAAAATATTGTATTGGAAACTGTTAGAAAATGTTATATATATTTTTCTAATTGTACCGTTCATCTAACAATGTAATGCAATTTTCTGATCCTTGAATGTTATTACCAACTATTAGGATATAAAGAAATGAAAGTTAGTAGTTAGACATTATAATATAACTTGTAGTTATATTAGGTATGTTTTCAAGATTGAGTAGATATATTTTAGATAGACAGGTTATCTTCAAACCCTTCAGAGATCTACAGAATATGGCATTTAAAATGTTTTAATAACTTAGAAAATTTTTCTTTTTTGTTATGACTATGAGACATGTCGGCTCCTGACAGTACCAATCTACTTCAGAGAAAATATGGGCATTGAAGAAACTGCATATGGAGTTAACTTTCATTGTGGCAAAAGTTAGCCACTGGACAACAAAGTATCCTCGAATCAACTGCTGACAAAATGGACAGACAGGACATAAAACAAAGGATTACTAATTCTTGCCAAAACAAGTGTGGTTATGGCTTTATCAAAAGGCATCTTCAGAGGCCAGGACAATATGGCACCATCCCTGAAGTGGCCTTCGCAATTCGGAAAAGGTCCAGTGCCCTTTTCTTCGAAGGCAGCTGAACAGGCAGTGGGCCGATGGCCTCTGATGTGCAATGGAACAGCAGCTGAAACAGTTATTCTTGAAGAGTAACTAAGCTCATGCCTCTCAATAGTAGACTGGCATTTGATAGAGGGATGTGGAGAAGAACGGGATGCTGAGATGAAGCCATATATACACAGCCAAGAAGAATGGACAGCTGAATTAAAAAACCATCAACAATTTCCAGAATTTAAAATCCTGAATCATGACATGACACTAGTGGAATTCAGGTGTTTCTGGTACATGGACTACTCTCACTCAATGTGAGGTTGAACTGTTGACCTTGTGTACATCCTAATTCACAAATGAGTCTGTCAGATATGCTAAGCCTATAGGCTGAAGATGATGCCCCAGCACTGCGGAGAAACCTCAGGTGACTGTCCAGACAGCTGGCTGTTTCTGTCAACTCACAAATTTTTTGGAAGTTGCTTGCATGCACTTCCTGTTTTTATTTTTGTTAGCTAATATTATTTCCTTCTTGGGTCTCTGAGGGAGTTGAAGATTAGTTAGTTATAGTTGAAGGTTAGTTAGTTATAGTTAAAGATTAATTAGGATACATTTTGGATTTACCAAAATAGGATAGATAATGAAATTATTTTCTCTGAATTTGTCAAATACAAATGGACTAGACATTGTTTAGGTATTTATTACTTGTATATATTGTATATAGTTATTGTACTTTTGTATATAGTTTTTCTTATATTAGTTATAAGCTTTTTCTTTTTTTCCCTTTTATTAAAAGGGGAAATATGGTGATATTTTATTTGTATTAAAATGTTATTTGTATGTTAATAAATAAAGTTGCCTGGGGGTCAGAGCTATTAGCAAGCCATAGGAAAGCAGGGCAGTGGTAGCATACGCTTGTAATTCCAGCACTTGGTAGGCAGAGCTGGGTAAGTCTCTGTGTGTTCAGGGATACAGCCATTATTGGATACACATGCCTTTAATCTTAATACCAATCATGGAAAACCTGGAGGCCTATACAGACAGGCCGTGAGGAGGCGGTCATGTGGTTGGGTTTACAACCAATGAGAAGGCAGGACAGGAACTCTATATAAAGACTTTAACACAGGGGTAGCTCTGGTTCGGAGAGGTAGGACCACCGCAGGAGGAAGGGTAAGGTTTTAGCTCTTAGCTCTGACCTCTTGGCTTTCTTCTTTGCATTGGTTCTGTGTTTCTTATCTAATAAGAAGGTTGGATACATCTACAGGAAACAACTTGGGTTTAAACTTTAGACTAAATCAGATTTGCTGAGATACTCTAAAAATAATCTAAACTGAATTTTAGCCACTTTCCATTCTTATAAAGGCTACAGAATACGTTGGGCCAAAGCGTTCTCACTAACTGTAAAAATCAAACTAACACGCACTTGTTAATGAAGCTACAGGACAACTAACAATTGATAAGCTGATGAACATATGTGATTCAGGCCCTATAAATAGCTGGTGTTCAATAAATATTTTACTAAATCAGTGTCTGGGAGATTGCTTTCATTGTGCAATCTTGCCACAGGTTAGATAATATGTATTAGCAGGCCAAGTAGTTTTCATGTGTTTGTAAAGCATCTTTGTAGTTAATGGACCTTATCTGTTTTCTTCTGGAGTTGGGGATGGTTCACTCATTTCTTCTCACTGTGTTTGTTCAAGGTCCCTTGGTGTCTAGTGGGCAAGGGCTTCTTCAACCACAAAAATCAATTGTCCTAAAGGTTATGTTGAGAGGTGGCATCATAACTGGTGTGTGAATTTCCTTTATGAGTCCATCTGTGTTCATCAAGGGTTTTGTGCCCCAGAACACATAGACTCAAATTTACTTTTGAATGAAATCCAAATGAAGATGAAGATGGGCTGAATCCACTGTCCTTAACTTTAATGGTTAAGAATTTAGTACAAGCCGGGCGGTGGTGGCGCACGCCTTTAATCCCAGCACTCGGGAGGCAGAGCCAGGCGGATCTCTGTGAGTTCGAGGCCAGCCTGGTCTCCAAAGTGAGTTCCAGGAAAGGCGCAAAGCTACACAGAGAAACCCTGTCTCGAAAAACCAAAAAAAAAAAAAAAAAAAAAAAAAAAGAATTTAGTACATTCTCTGAGCAGGCTCAGTGTCTGTGCATAATATTACCAACTGTCTAATGTAAAGGAAATCATTAAGTACAGGACTGAAATGTGGAGGTTCACCTCTGACACTTGACTCTATCAATTACAGTTGGGCTCTGATTAGAGTAAATGATGGCCTGTAATTTTATTTATGGTTTCAACAACAATGAGAAGAATTATGATTACTCTAGTAGTTAAATTCATGTCAAATGTTCTCCATTCAATATATTATAATGAGCATTATGTGGAGAATACAAATATTTCTATCATTTTGTTTTGTTTTTTTTGAGACAGAGTTTCTCTGTGTACCTATGGCTGTCCTGGAACTTACTCTATAGATCAGGCTGGCCTCAAACTGACAGAGATCTGACACCTCTGCCTCTCAAGTGCCGATTTAAAGTTATGTGCCACCACCACCTAGCTGAGTAAAAGTATTTCTTTTCAAACATATCCACCATCTTTATTCACTACCACATCTAATTTGAATATATGGCTGAAGAGACTAGGACACTAGGCTGGTAGCCAACCCTGCCCATTCTCTGAATTTCACAAAGAAGTCAAGAGTTAGAAGCATTGTAGAGTGACATCACTAGAATGCACAGTGCAGCATGCACATGTGTACATTCAAGTGTCAAAAGACATGCAGAATGCACAGTGTACATTCAAGTGTCAAAAAGAGGAGCAAGTTCACACTTAGGCTAAACCCCTGATTAAGCTGTGTGTGGTGAAGCACTCCTTGAATACCAGCACTCAGGAACCAGAGGCAGGCGGATCTCTGAGAGTCTGAGGCCAGCATGGTCTGCATAGTGAGGTCCAGGCCAGCAAACTGGGACTCTTGTCTCAGAAAATCCCAATCACATGGTTACAATTTCATGAAATTGTTGAGAATGAACTACTGACCTTTATCATCTGCACATAACCACCTCTTCTTACCACGTGCTTTCCTATAATTTAACAAATGGGTAGGGATTTAATTTCCTGGGTGTTAATCAGAACTAACATTATCTGCCTCGCTCTGTGGATCTGTTTCCAGTAAGACCACCTAGGCCCATATCTACACCTCTTAGGAGCTTGAACCCCCTAACAGTTATAAAAATTTCCCACTCTCCTCTCTCTCTAGTATCTAGGATAAAAAAATATAAATATTTCCTACACTTCAGTATTCTATGGGTAGGGAGGTAATAAATCCCTAAAAGGCTCAGGAAGGGATTGGCTTCAAAATGCAGTTAATGAAAGGTTTATGAGCACAGTAAGATCGACACTTGCTGTTGGCCATCAGGGTTCTGACCCATGCCCTAGTCTCATCTCTTCTCTCAGCCTTACTTCACTCTCCAGTCAAGCAGGTCTCCAAACAGAGTCTAACCCTCTCCTTTCTCTGGGTCTTTGCAATGCATATCTGGAATGTTCTCCTGGCTGGTCATGGGACACATGCCTAATTCTTAATGACTTATTAAAATAGTAACTTCTGTTCTGGCAAGATGGCTCAGTGGGGGAAGGCACTTGGTACTAAGCCTAGGGTTTCCTCAACCTCTATCACAAAGCTTTTTGACTTTTCTACCACAAACCTTAACCAAAGGCCTAAAAGACACATGGTCAGAATTTCACAGTAAACACTCTAATTCTTGGCATAGTCTTATGTTAATTTTGTCAGCACTCTGTTAGAGTATGTGATAGAAGCAGCTTAGTGGAAGAGAGGTTGATTGTGACTCACATCTTAAGGGGTATGGTCCATCATACAGATAATGCTCAGGACTTGTAACATCATCACATGGTACTGACCAGGAAGAAGACATAGAATCAGAAGCAGAGGAAGTGTAGGATCTCAAAGTCTGGACCTAGTGACCTTCGTTTACCAGCTTGGCATTTTGTCACACAGGTTCCACAACCACCCAAAATAGCTTCACCAGAGAGGAACCACGTGTTCATTCAAACAAGCCCATGGGGGACATTTCACATCCAAACTATCACATCCTCCATGGTTTGTAGTTGGGATGGGATCTCTATGCAAAAGAGTTTTTGTTGACAATGTTATTTAGGTTCAGGTTGTCAAACACCAATCCATGTTTCATTTCTGATTGGTCTGGAAAATAAAAAAACCAAATGTAAGCCACATGAGAGCTCCATGTATGCATGATATATACTCAGCAGAAGCTCTCAATTCCAACATGTTTTGCTATCACGAACTATACCTGTAAGTCTGACTAGTTTGTTGACCTAGGAACCCTTTTAGAGATGCATTGAAACTGGGGGTAGTGTAGGAGTCCACTGACAGAAAGTGAGAGAACATTCCAAACCCAGAAAATACTTAATGTAAAACTGCAGAAGAAAATGCAATCAAGATTTAGATCAAGAGCCTTCAAAAGAGTCTGTCCAAGGACACACATCCATGTGGAAGATGGATGACCCAGAAGGTGTATCTGCTGAGCCTCACCTAAAGGTTTCCTCTCAAAACAGCCAAGAATGATGAACAGGCATCCAGAAAGCCAAGCAGACTTGATCTCTTTTCCTTCAGTGTACATGTTACAGGTCTTTCCTCAGTGGCTGACATGAGGAATACATGAAACATGTTCAAATACAATCACCACTTGTAAACTTTATTTAAACTTACTCTAAGTTGTATAAAACAGCTGCATTCTTTCATTCCTCCTCCATCCATTATACCATTGATACCACAAATTACATCTTTATATATCCTATACCAATTATGGTTGACATTTTACCCGTTTCCTTTGGTATCTTATGAACTGATGAAGAGGGGAACTACCAACCCAAATTATGGGAATCTGTTTTGAGATTTATTTATATATTTAATTTTACCAAAGAATTTTATGTTTTCACATAAGTTGATGTTACTCTCTAGTGAAAATGTACACATTGCACTCATTGTAACCCATTAGAATAGGAGCAGAGTGTTAGATGACCCATTCCCCTTTCCTGGAAAGTATCTCCAATCTTCTGGTGTCACCACAGTCATGTCATCAGGACTGACTTTTCTCCCAGATAACTTAATGGCTAGGAAGACATTTGGATTCAGCAGGCTTCCTCTGGCCTTTCCTTTGGCTAGCATAATTGTTGGGTATGCTGATGATCACTTTTCAGGACAAATAGAGTAGTCACTACAGATTCCCAATTTTATTTACTGCATCTGCCTAAGATTGATTGATTAATATCTGAATTTACTAAGGATTAATTGTTCATTGAGAGATTTGCTTGGTAGATTACATCAGTGAGACACTACTACAGAAAAACATGAGGTACATGTCATTATTAGTGGTTTCCCCACATCTGCCCTTTGGGTGCATTTAAACATACATTACCTGGGGGAATCAGTAAAAGACATGACTTCCTGAGGCCAGCAGTACAGTTGTTCTTAAGTGTGTGCACCTGGGCTGAGCCAAATCCCTGTTGTCAGAGTTCCCAACACAGAGTGGGGACAAACTGAAATCCATGAAGTTCATGTGGTTAGTCAAGGTCTCTGTTTAATATTTAACAGGGATTATTCCAGTATGATAATGCTGCAAGTCAACAGCCAATACCTGTCACCGTCAGTAACTTCACTCAAATTGCAACATACTCTACATGGCAAACAGCTTCAGTCACTTTCCTCCCACTGCTCTCTTTTCTAAAGTCCACATGCTTGCTATTTTGAACTTAGCTCATAGTATGCTAGAACTTGGGAACTAGAAACAGGTAGTTTTTTGGGCAGGACAGGGGAAGGAGAATAGAAATGTCTTCCCAAGTTGCAGTGAGTGAGTGACAGGTGTGGAGTGCTTCTCAGGTGTCAGAACTCCACTGGTGACTTTCTTTGGACAGTGCTGTTAGGTTACCCTACCTTTTGTCCTTAGTCTGACTTCCTGTCTTAAATTTCTCTTGGTGTTGCTTCTATACAAGCCCAGAGCTGTGACTTCACACTGGAGTATAGACATGTCTATGATAACACACCTGGGTATCCATTTCTGCCCCAATCATTGTGCATGATTATATAAGGCCACCTTTATGCACCTATATAATGTTCTTTGATCATAGCCCACATAATATGCTACCCTTCCCTTTTCCCATCCATTTTCCCATTTCTGCCCTCAGTTCTCCTAGACAGCTTCACTTTACTTTCATATTATATGTACATAAATAATTTTTTGTGTCCAACAACCCTAGTACCCACAAATAACAGAAACATCCAATATTCGTCTTTTTGAGGATGACTTAATTTGCTTAATTTGATTATTTTTGGTTACATCCATTTTCTTACAAATAATATAACTTTATTTCCCTTTTTTTTTGTTTTTTGTTTTTTGTTTTTCGAGACAGGGTTTCTCTGTGTAGCTTTGCGCCTTTCCTGGAACTCGCTTTGGAGACCAGGCTGGCCTCGAACTCACAGAGATCCACCTGGCTCTGCCTCCCGAGTGCTGGGATTAAAGGCGTGCGCCACCACCACCCGGCTTATTTCCCTTTTTATGACTGAAAAGATTCTATACCATATTTTCTTCAAAACCTATGTTGGGTTTATAACTTAGCAATCCTGAATAGTGAGTACTTCAAGAAACATTGATATGCAGGTGTTGTTGACACTGAGACTTTGGTATATGAAAAATAATTTTATTTATCCCATTTTTTGGAAGATATGATTCCAAATAGTTTATCACTGAATGTGGTTAGGAACCCTAAACTGTGTAATCATGGCAGGGTGTGTTGTGGTGGGAGCATCATTAAGAGGTAGTGATCCACAGCTCATGGGCTTCCACTAGTGTGGCCGGTCATCTCTGCATGTCCTCCCATCATGATCTCCACATCCCTCGCCTGTAGAATCCCTCCTTTCTCTCATCAATTGGATTCCTGGAGCTCAGCCTGGTGCCTGGCCGTGGATTTCTGTATCTGCCTCCATCAGTCACTGGACAAAGGCTCTATGATGACAGCTAGGTTATTTGCTAGACCGGTCACCAGAGTAGACCAGTCCAGGCACCCTCTGGACCACTGCCAGCAGACCAAGTTGGGTTCATCCTTGTGGATTCCTAAGAGTCTCCCCAGCACCCTGCCTCTTCCTGTTCCCATGATGTCCTCATCTATCATGGTATCTTCCTCCCTGCCCTCCCACTCTGTCCCTGTTCCAGCCTGACTCTCCCATTTCCCTATGTTCTCATCCCCCACTCCTCGCCCTCTGCCACCCCTGACACCCAGTCTGCTCCCCCATGGGACTGGACTAGGCCCTCTGAATACGGAAGATGGTTGTTTGGCTCAAACTGTTTGGGGGGCACCCAGGCAGAGGCATCGGGATCCATCCCTGGTGCATGGGCAGGCTTCTGGGAATCCAGTGACTGTGGTGTGATGCCTTGCACAGCCTTGATGCAGTGAGAAGGGGCTTGGACCTGCCTAGGCTCAGTGTGCCAGGCTCTGCTGACTTCCCATGGGAGACCTTGATTTGGTGGATATGGGGATGTGGGGTGGCTTGGGAGAGAGTGCTGGGGGTGGGAAGTGGGAGGATGTGGGATCTGTAGGTGGTATGTAGAGTGAGTAGAAAATTTCTTAATGAAGAAAAATGAAAAAAAAAGAGATAGTGATCATATGGCAGGGCAGGAATCTAGAGCTCGCGTGGGAGCCAATCACCACTTCACATTATGCTTCTTCCCTGAAGTTTCTACCACCTCCGAACACCACCATACTAGAGTTCAAATCTGACTCATTAATTCCTGGAGTTCAAACTATATCTAAACTGTAGTACTGTGATTTTTAGTTAGGAATGATGATAAATTTGTTAATGAAATGTGCTATTTTCTGTTTTGATACAGGTTCTTCCAAAGCTAGCCATTTCTATTGTTGTCACATCAAATGTCAATCATGAGTGACCACATCTCAAACTCTCAGAATCCAGTGGCTTCTGTGTAGGATGATGCAGAAGGAGATTTACCTGGAGGAAGAAATAATCTTGGGGTGGTCAAGACTATATCAGGTGCAGGACAGGAGAAGGTCGGCAGGTCAAAAGGCAATCTCCTTTTTCCTAAGAGATCACTTGGTTGCAGTTGAAAGTGGAAGGAGGTAAGAGACAAGAACACAGATCTTGGCTGCTGGAGGCACTGCCACATGGGGCATCTCTATGCAGATGGCCATGGAGACAGAGTGCTTGCTGTGGCATCTGATGGCCAGTGTTTGTGTCGTTCTCCAGCATGGACCAGCAGAGTGACACAGTGGTGGAGGGGCAGTTCCTTCAGTCTTCCCGGTCTCAGTATTCCTATCCAGAAAGTGAGGTTGCTGACCAACCACACCTACCTCGTGGAGCATGTGAAAGGGCCAGCGAGTTAAGCACATTGCCATTTAAATTGGCCTTCTACAGTGATGGCAGGCATGGAATGTTTTCCTCTGCTGACTTATTCCCTGGTATGAATTAGGGGGAAGGGGTACCACAAGTGACAGCAGGATCAACTGTGGACACCATGTTTCTAGTTTGCATGCTCCAAAAAAGAGCTAGCTTATTTCAGGCCATAGAAAATCAAACTGTGCCCTCCCAACAAACTCTCAATCTTTTAATCCATGCAAACTTGAACTCTTATCTCTTGCAGACACAGTAAATACATCATGTAAGGTAATGTTACTGTATAACTTTTGCCCTCTGATACCCTACTTGAACTCGTCATCTGCAGTGAACATTTGTGGGGGGAATGGCAAGTCTCGGGCCTGAACTAGTGTCTCGTTCTCACTAGATAAAGGCAGTCATGAACCCAGTTTGCCGTTTCAGGTCCTAAGTCCAATCTAGGTCCAGTATTGATTTGGTCCGTTGTGAGGTCATTGTGGAGGGACAGACACTGTCATCAGCATCTGTTTTGGAGATTAGATTTTTGAGGATAAAGTTCAAATCTGTGTAGATTCTATGCTATAGAAGAACCTGACAAACACCAGGCTAGGTAAAACATGCCAGGTGTAAAAATCACATGTACTGTCTGATCTTCATGATTTGAAGGACCCAGAGTGAGTCATCCAACAAAGACAGACACACATTGGTGGGTCAGTAATGGGAGAGAGAATAGGAAGGAATCCACAGAGTTTCAGATTAGCAGTGGTGTGTGCACAAAAGTGAGTTCGCTGAATAAATTGCACACTTAAAACTAGTGATTTTCTGCCAGACCTGGTGGCACACACCTATCCCAGCACTCTGGAGGTAGAGGCAGACAGATCTCTGTGAATTCAAGGACAGCCTAGTCATACATAATGAGTTCTAGGACAGCCAGAGCTACATAGGGAGACCCTGTCTCAAAAAACTAAAAAAAAGTTACCTTTCTGTTGCACTAATTTTATCATAATACATTACATTTTGGGCAATAATAGCATGTTATTCACAATAGATGTTCATACCTGCATGTACTACAGTTTGGTCACACTCACCAATCATGAACCTCTCTTCTCTGTTCCACTCCACAGAGCAGCTTCCCAGCTGGTTTCCCCCAACACACATTTCAATGTCTGTCTTTTCTGACCCACTGACGTTCATTCAGCTTCCTTACAGGAAATTGGATGAGGGTTCATGAAACATCTGCTGAGGACCAGGAGACATGTCATCACTCTGGTGCCTACAAAGGACAGAGATGCTCCCAGGGTCCGTGCCAACCTGGTGCCTCGTGCTAACTGGTCCAGGATGGAGTCTTAGCTAGAAGCATTTAATCCATAGCCTGTTATATACCCTAATATCTTTCTTATATGCAGAGATTTTAAAAACCAAACACCACTATTGTAATTTGGTAAGTGCAATTTCTCTGATTTAAATGCATACCCTCAAGTTTATGTATTAGAAACTTAGTCTAAATGTAACCCAATGAAGAGACTGAACCCTCAGGAGGGATAAGGCTGTGGAGAGTCTGTTTTCATGAGTAGATTAAGGCTGTTTTTGCAGTCATGAGCCAGTTGCTGCAGGATTGGGTTCTTGAGAAAATGATGGGTTTCATCTCTTCCTTCTCTTTCATGCTCCATTGTCCTCCACACCTTTGTTATTGGGGGTTTCTGTGCATATTTTCCTACCAATCTGTGAGGTTGTCAAGGAATTGTTTAGGTATTATCCACTGTTATATCTGTAGGCCCTTGCTGAATATTTTGTATCTGGTAGACATCCTGACAGGTTAGTTGAACGGGACCTATGGACCCAGTCTGACCATGTTAAACTTCCTAACTTGCTAATGCAAGATGAATTGCCTCTGTCACAGCCACTCTCACTATAAGCTCAGGATGATCAACCAGGATTCTGTTGACATGTGGTTCCTACAGGAAAGACCACAAATGGATGGATGGCATGGAAGCTGAGGGATCACTAGGCAGTATTTAGTAGCCTCTCAAATGCCCTGTCATAGAGTGCAAACTAGACAGATCATTGGCCAAGATATGTACCCATCCATCCGAAAAACTATCTATCTAAGGACAATGAGTACAAAATAATCAACCCACAGCATTCATGTCCAGAAGGAGGCCAAGCACATCAGCCACCAATGGTAAAGCAGTTGTCACTAAAGACAGATGCACAGCACCCCAGAATAGTAGTAGAATTTAGAGAGGAAATTGATCTATTTTGTACAGAGGAACAAAGTAATCCATAGTAGGGTGTCTTAGTCAGGGTTACTATTGCTGTGATGAAACACCATGACCAATGCAACCTGGAAAGGAAAGGGTTTATTCAGATTACACTTCTGTACCACAGTTCATCATCAAAGGAAGTCAGGACAGGAACTCAAGCAGGGCAGGAACCTGGAAGCAGGAGCTAATGCAGAAGCTGTGGAGGGGTACCACATACTGGCTTGTTCCCTACGGCTTGCTCAGCCTGCTTTCTTATAGAAGCCAGGGGTGGTCCTATCTACAATGGGCTGGACCCTCCTCCATCAAGGACTAATTAAAAAAATGCCTAATAAGCTTGCCTGCAGCCTCATTTTGGAGACATTTTTCTCAATTGAGGCTCCATCCTCTACAATGATTCTAGCTTGTGTCAAGTCAACATAAATAACTAGCCAGCACACAGTGTGATTCTCCTTGTTGGGTGTGATTGGTGAGAAATGACTCCACCAGACTCATATTTTTTTTCTGGGCTGTGTTTTGATGGAT
Source organism: Peromyscus californicus insignis (assembly GCF_007827085.1). Lineage (NCBI taxonomy): Eukaryota > Metazoa > Chordata > Mammalia > Rodentia > Cricetidae > Peromyscus > Peromyscus californicus. Next base: position 38,714,759 of record NW_026294540.1, read on the forward strand.
AATTTCCAGTCCTAAATGGTACAGAGGAACCTTATAGGAAAAAGAAATTTGGGGGCTATGCATATGACGCATATGAAAAGTTGCTGTGAAAGGGACCCAAGTTAAAATTTCTAGTACCCATGTATTCACTGGGCTGCTGGCAAATGTCTATAACCTCAGAATGGGAGGAAGTGTGTGGTAGAAAAGGTGGTCCCCAGAGCCTTTCTTCCCAGCCAGGCTTGATGAAATGGCAAGCTCTAGGTCCAGTAATAGATCCTGTCTTGAACGATAAGGTGGAAAGTGACAGAGGATGACAACCAATGCCAAGTTCTGCATACACTGTATACAAACACACACACACACACACACACACACACACACACACACACACACACACACACATACACACATACACCAACTAAAAAAGAAAGTTTGCACTGGTGAAGATCAGTAGATAGTTTCTCTGTATGTTGTCAACGTGTTTTGCAATGAGAACATGCATCAAAGAGACCTGCAAATTAGAAGAAATTTAGTGCCAATGGATTTAATTGAGTTTCTGGAAGAACAAACATTCACCTGGAATATGTCCTCAACGGAGGTCAGAGTAGGATTGTGCATGAACTTTTGATAACTGTCATTGGAAAGGCCATCTCACTTCTCTGAGTTCAGGCAGTGCAAGGGAGGGCTTTCTACTGGCTGCATCGCTGACACCTCCTCCTTTCTCAGAACATAAACACTGCAGACTGGCCTCACTGGATCTCACCTGGGCACAGCAGGGGAGCCCTGCAAGACTTTCAGCTGGGAGGGAAACTTGGAGCCAGAACTGCTGAAGGAAAGCTGAGATGGAGCTGATCCCCAACCTTTCCATGGAAACGTGGGTGCTGCTGGCTACCAGCCTGGTGCTCATCTACATGTGAGTAGCTGTCCAAGCTTCTCCCTATCTGTAACTGGAGTTGTGGTGATACACAGGCCCCCTTTCCTTTCCTGTTGGAACATCCAAAAAGAACATGGAGGAGAAACTGAAATCGAGACTTAGGTAGTGCACTTTCTACTGACATTATTGCCGATCCCTTTAAGTCCCACCCTTCTGACTCCCTCCCACTCTTACCTTATGGCTCTGAGGGTTTTGACAAGACTTGCTCCTGGGAAGATGGAGTTGGCTCCCAGTCTGCACCTAGACTAACCAACATCAATTCAGAGAACTCATAAACAATTGGCCACCACAGCCCTTCTGAGTTTGGGGAGTCCCAAGATCATGGAGGTGCTTAAACTTCTTCTCACTGTCCTTGCCTCCTTGCTTTCCTTAGCATGCACCGATGTGTGTAAGGCTTCTCCCCTGTGCACACACATATGTCTATTGCTTGCTCTCTCTCTCTCTCTTATCCTCTAACATGCTTTACACAATTTCCCATCATGCATCCTAGACATTGTAGGAGGGTCGGCATCCACTCTTCCCTCTTTTCTGTAACCCTCACCTGACACACCCTTCCTCTGAATAATTCAAGTTGTTTTTTGTCTTGCAGTATCCAGAACCATTTCCCACTCAGTGCTGTGTTTTTAGAGCAGAGGACAGCTAGCACAGATCCTGAGGGAATGTCTCCGTTGATGGTCGCACCACGATGACATGTTCCTGGCTTTTTCTTTCACTTTATAGATATGGGACCTATTCTAATGGGATTTTTAAGAAGCTCGGCATTCCTGGACCCAATCCTCTGCCTTTTTTGGGCACCATGTTGGGCTACCGAAATGTGAGTACTCTTTGAGCTTTCTTTTCTTCTTGTGGATGCAACTTCCTGTGTATCTGTGTATGGATCAGTTCAATAGATGCAAACACCAGTCTTAGGGAGAAAGTTCTGGGGTGTCAGACCACTGGAAACTGTGTGTGTCCAACCAGGAGAGTGCTCGGGCTTCCCTTTAGCATTTGCTGACATATTTGCAGCTGTGGTTAGAAAGCTGTGACCGCAGACATATCAGAGCCTGGTGTTCAGGACTTCACGTTCAGACTGTAAGGAGCAGGAGAAGTCTGGGGTTTTCCTTAGTGGAGCTTCCGGGAAGGCACAGGTGTCCTTAACCAGCACTCATGGGAAAGCGTTCCTGGTCACAGTAGCACCACAGCAGCCTGTGTGCACTAGACCAGACTTCACCCTGGGCTCAGGAGCAGCACTTGTTCTCTTCCTGCTGGCCAGCTCTGCAGCATCCCTGCATCAGGATGCCTGTGTGTTGACTACAGGGAATTTCCCTTTAGCAGAACCCTCTCAGGGACTCCTGTGTCCCCTGCAGCTACTTCATTGGCTCCATACTGTCTTAATACCCAGGGCTATTTTGAGGGTTTGACAGAATAGTGGTGTTCTGCATTGGTTCTTTTCTCCAAGACAGCACCCTGAAGGACAGTCTGAGCAGGATGTGGCTGCAACTGAAACAAGTTAGTGCTTGTCTCTCACCCTCACATACCATAGGGCAAATGAATTTTTGCTTTTCGAAGCAAAGGCAGACTCCTTTATAGAATCATTCCAGGAAGGATGACTTTATCAAATCTTTAGAGACACCATAAATACAACAAGGACCATGAATGTTGGCTGATTCTTTGTGGCTTCGGTAGGTCGGCCAAGGCAGGCGTCTGGCTAGATTATAATGAGCTCAGATGCTGAAGGCCATCAGCAGAGCCTGCAAACTGGCTACTTTCTGCTAGGATTTCCTTCCCCACATACTCCAGTTGCCTGTCAGAGTCCAAGTTTTACAGTTAGATGCTTACTGCAGGCCTGAGATCTAAATGAGACCTCTATTGCCCCACGGCTGCCTGAGAAAGCCTTAAGGCCATTCCCCTTGAAAGGGGAACATTTTTCATAATCACCCCAGCACATTTCCCTTCCTGAATCTTCTTTTGCATTAAGTCACAGATATGATGTCATGACAGAACATTTCCTCTTTTCACCTTTGGGGTTGAACACTCAGAGCTAGTGTTTCCTTTGCTCTGTCTTGCTGTAGAAAGGGGCCTCTCACTGATTCCTGCATCCCATCATGATTTCCCCATCATCTCCACTCACCCTCCCATTTTCTCTCTCTTTTCTTTTTATCGCTTCTTAATTTTTTGATTTTTCTTTTTATGTTTTCTCAATTTTCATTAGTTCTTTATAATTAAAATGCATTGCATGAAGTTCTCATTCACTGCCCACCCCAAGCTCCCCCTACATCCCCAGTCCTTTCCTACCTACCCACTTTGTGTATTTTTCTGTAACCCAGGGAGTCTGATTTGTGCTGTCTACATACTCTCAGTTGTGTATATAGCCACTCACTGGACTGTGGTTGATCTATCATGAGCCACATCCTTAAGGAAAACTAACTGTTCCTCTCCCAGCCCTGGCCAATTGCCAAAAGCTCCTCAGATGAGGGGGGGGGGGATTCATGACCTCCTCTCCTCTCCATGCTAGGGTTTGTCTGGCTTGTTCTTGCTCAGGTCCTGTGCACACTTTCACAGTCACTGTGGGTTCATATGTGCAAATGCCCTGTTGTGTCCTTGAAAACAGTTTTTGTTGTAGTGTTTTCTGTCTCTGGCTCATGCAGTCTTTCTGCCCCTGTGCCAAGGGAAGGAGATCATTATACAGAGGAGATGTCCCATTTAGTGCAGTTTCTGCAGTTTCTTATTCTCTGCACCTTGGCCAGCTGTGGCTCTTTTGTTTCCCCTCATTTAGATGTTGAGATGACATCCACCCTGGCCTCAACTTTTCCATCTTCTTGCTTCTTCCTGAGTGCCAGGGTTATGGTTGTGTGCCACCAAGTCTGGCTTCACTCTGTCACTTCTGTACTATAAAACGATGGGTTAACACTGAACCAGGAGATAGAAGAGTGTACACCCCGGGAAGTTTGTACATATTCCCTTAGTTTGGAGTCTTGAGGAACATTTCACAGTGTTCTAGGATTTCAAAGACCACACACACACACACACACACACACACACACACACACACCCCTCAGACAAGAAGCTGCTTGGTATCCATAAGTAAGGACAGTTCTTTCAATAGATACAACACTGAGAAAATTCAAGGCCAGCCTTAAACTCTCCGTTCCAGACAATTCTTCTAGTCTCCCCTGTCCCTTCAGGTGTCTCTAATAAGAACTTGCCTCTAATCCCTGATGAGGGACAGGAAGCCTGATTTAATGGAATTTGAGTCATTTGCACCCCAGTTAGAGAAGGATCCACTGTATGCAGGCCAATAATAGATTGAACTTTGTTTCTTTCTCCAGGGTTTGTGGAAATTTGATATAGACTGCTATAAAAAGTATGGGAAAATATGGGGGTTAGTATTCTGGAAACTTCCACTGGGTAGGCTTGTTGAATGAAGCATTCCATTGCACGAAGACAAGGCCTTTGGAGGTTGTCCTGCCGGGGTCTGATACATCACAGTTGTGAATTTGAACAGCAAGAATTCCATGGGGGTATTCCCTACTAGGACATCCTCCAGACTGATTAATCAAGGGCTCCAAGACTCAATGTCTTTGCACCTAATGCTCAGAACCTTCTAATATGTGCTCAGAAATGCATGATCATCTCAACACCAATTCAGTTTTAGTCAAACCCAGAACTCCTTTATATCAACTTAAAAGTAATGTTTGCTTTTGAAAGATACACTGGGAGATGTACGAAAGTAGATTGGGACCTCATCTATATCCTAAAAACATGTGTAGCAATTAAAATATTAAATTTACTAGAAAAACATATGGATATTCCCTGTATATCTAATTCTGATGACTTTGAAGAAGAGATGTGGGGTATTTGTAAACCACTGTGTTCTCCTTTGAGCCTATGTCTTTAATGGTTTCACAGAGTAGCTGAGCCAATGGCACAGCCCTTCCCTGTCAGAACAGCTGGCGGTTTGGTGAGAGGTTGGAGGAGGTGTCACCGTTGTGCTGTGAGACACAAGCAAGTGGAGGAGCCTCTGTCTCTGCATCTTCTCTCATTCATCCTCAGGAACCACAGGCCTGGTCACAGGGTCTGCTGAGGTCACATAGAGACCATGTGACCCAATGCCAAGCATGGGTTGTGCTGCCCTCTTGTGGTCCCAAAGCAACTGCTACTACAACAGTATTAGGAACACTGAGTTCTTTGTCTCTAAGTTTTGAGTTCAGAATCATTGACCATTTTCTCTGGATTTTTTATATCTCTGGAGGTCAAACCTAGTGCCACACACTTGATAGACAAGGGCTCTCCCGCTGAGCCACACCTCTAACCCAGGTACTGAACTATTTACACAAAAGAATAGTATTGGCAATAACCATGTGAGTTTGCCTCTCCTTAGCCAATGTTTCAGTGTTCATTCTTTTTTTTTTTTTTAAGATTTATTTATTTATTATGTATACAGTGTTCGGCCTGCAGGCCAGAAGAGGGCGCCAGATCTCATTACAGATGGTTGTGAGCCACCATGTGGTTGCTGGGAATGGACTCAGGTCCTCTGGAAGAGCAGCCAGTGCTCTTAACCTCTGAGCCATCTCTCCAGCCCTCAGTGTTCATTCTTACTAAAGATGTCTTTGAAGAGCTGTTTTGTCCTAAGGGTCTCTCCCCTGCTTCAACCACACTATCCTTCATTCAATTCCAGTGTCTTCTATGGTCAGAACTTGAAGTAGGGGTTCATGTTCCTGTGCTTTATAGAGCTGGCGGTGTGGCCTGTACAGCCTCAGGGGTAGAGTCTGGAGTCCTGGGTGTAACTCCAACTGTAGAATCCGTCTTCTGAGGTTCAGTCCACCCTGTTTTCCCACCTCAGGTTTTATGACGGTCGACAGCCTGTGCTGGCTATCACAGATCCAGAGCTCATCAAAACAGTGCTGGTGAAAGAATGCTACTCAGTCTTCACAAACCGTCGGGTAGGTGTCCTTTTTAGGAAATATAATGATTTGTTTTCATTAAATTTTAATTTGGAAAGAATTATATGATCAAAATAAAGAGCCACCACCATGCTCAGAATATTTCTTGGTTTTTGTAAATGGTAATGTCTTGCATGAGGATAAATATAATATATTCTGTCCAGTATACTAAGATGAAATTAGCTTTGATATCATTGGGAGTTTATCCTCTGAGTGGCATTCTCTGATCTCTCTCTCTCTCTCTCTCTCTCTCTCTCTCTCTCTCTCTCTCTCTCTCTCTCTCTTGTGTTTTGAACATTGTTACACATCCTGTTTAGTGTTGAAGCTACACAGTGAAGACACAGGACTGTCCCTTCACCATGGGACTTCCTTCTAAACATGTGGTAGTGATCATGAGAAGCCAGTCTTTTCTACCTGGCAGTGTTTGATGCATTTTATGGATGTTTTCAGAGTCAAATTTGATAATATTTTCTTAACTTTCTTATTTTTTAATGATAATATGTAGTTTCATATTTTAGATTTACGTCTATAATCTATCTGTAATTTTTTTATGGCATGAGAAACAAAGGTCAGGTAAAGATTTCTGTCATACCATGCATGTTCAATTGTTCCAATGCCATTTTGGGAGAAGTTGTTCCCTCCAAAAATTACCAGTCCTGTTACACGTGTGGGACACTTTCTTATCTTATTTTCTTCAATCAATTGATCACAGTGTTTTTCCTCTATGGGGACCATTCCCTCTTGATGAGTGACCTCATGTGGATTAATTACTCCTACATTTTTTTTAAAATTGTTTGGTTGGTTCTTGGATCTTTGCTTTTTTATCCAAATTATGAATTTGGATAGAAAATTCTTGTCTGAATTTAAAAGCTCAGTGTGATTTTGATAAAAATTGAAACAAATATAGGGGAAATATTGTTACTGTGTTGTGTCTTCTAATTCATGGCTAACATGTACCTCTCTGGTTTTTAGTCTGCCTTTGCTTGCTAAATAGACAATTTCAGGTAAAAGACCCAACACGTATTTTGTTACATTTATGCTTTAAGTATTTAATTTCTATTTATTGCTATGACATCATTTTCTCAATATTTCTCTACTTATCATTGCAATTATGTACAAATTCAAATGAATTATGTGACATCACTGTGTCCTATGACTTTTCCAAATGCACTTCTTTATTCCCTGTATTCTGTATGCTGTTTGGTGTGCTCTGCATGGACAATGGAGGTGCCTGAAAATCAGAACACGTGTACTCATTGCTTTGCAATTTGTATGTCTTCAATTGAATTTTCTTACCTTATTGCTCTAGCAGACATTTTAGGATAGTACTGAATAACAGTGGTGAAAGGAGCCTTCAGAACTGCTCCTGGTTGGAGGGTCAAACATTCAGGCTCTCACTATCAAGTGTGAAGTTGGCTAAGGCTTTTGTATAAATTTTCTCTCCATCATCAATTCAGTTTTGTTTATTTGTTTGTTTACTTGTTTTGAGACAGGGTCTTTCTCCATAGACCTGGTTGGCTCAGAAATCACTACATAGGCCAGGCTGTCCTTGAACTCACAAAAATCCATTAGCCTCTGCCTCCCCATCACTGGGACTAAAGATGTGTGCTACCATGCTTGACATCATTACCAATTCTTAATCTTTTCTAATTGCCATAAAACAACAGCTCTCTAATTGATTATGCTGTTGGTAAACATATTGCAGAACTGCCCTAAGATAACAGTATCCCAAGACCATGTAATTTCTTTTTAATTTTATGTGTATGGGTGTTTTGCCTGTATATACATATGTACACCACATACATGTGTGAAGGTCCGAAATGGGTGTCAGATATCATGGAATTACAGATGGCTGTGAACTGCCATGCAGGAACTGGGACCCAGACATGGGTCCTCTGCAAGAGCAACAAGTGCTCTTAGCCTCTGAGCCATCTCTCTATCTCTAGGTTCTAAGGTCAATTGAGTCCATTTCTACTATAAACAGCCTTGAAGAATGCTGTAGGGCTTTTGTTTTCTGCTCCTTTGGAAGAACTGTGAAGTCCAGCTTCAGTGGGGTTCAGGTCCCAAAGAGGAAGGGGACTGAATTCACATCTGAGGATTCAGCAGCTCTCTCTCTCTCTCTCTCTCTCTCTCTCTCTCTCTCTCTCTCTCTCTCTCTCTCTCCCCCAACCAGAGACATTCTTTATTCATATAGCATATTGACTACATTAGACATTTGGCTAACATCAGAGCCCCAGATTTCTTTTTCATCTCCTCATTAAATGTCCAACATGAAAAAGCAAAATACAAAACAGACGGTCTTACCTGAAACATCTTTGGACAGCATCTGTCAAATCAGGAAGTTACAAATTCAGGGTCTACAAAACATAGGACCTTTTATTTTTACAGTCTGTGTCTAGGCTGGCTGTTCACAGTAGCAATATGTTAGACAGTCTGAAATTATTTTTACCTTAACCAAGTTATGTATAGAAGTATGAGATGTTTTCTAAAATGCAAGCTTTAGAAAACATCCCATAATAATCATTTAACTGTCTGAATTACAACATTTTTTGTTGTCTTCAGTTTTATGGTAGGGACCTGTTACTTTCATATGTTCCTAGAAAGGAAGATTCTGGTATCTCAGTTTTTTTCCCATCAACCCACACTATTCCTGTTCCTTCTGTGTAAGCTCTAGTGTAGGGCAATAGATATACTTGTGACATCTTGTATTCAGAGGCGAGCAAGAAATTTTTCAGAATCTACCCTATTGGTACCACAGTCTTTGGGCCACAAGGAAGACTATTTCTCCTGTGACTCTCAGGGCAAGACCACTGCCTTCAAAGTTTTCTCCCTGGAACATGCATATATTTCCCCAGGACCTGCATAAGCAGAAAACTCCCCATTATGTAAACAACTGCTTCTAAAAGCTACCACAGCACCCTCTGCCTGAGGGCTTGAGCCACCCCTTGTGCTACAGCCTGCTCCAAACAACACTTTTTCCCTTGCAAGAGGGGTTTCCATTTAAGAAGAGATTTTGAAAGAAAGATTTGAAGCCATGCTGTAATGATAGGTGACACCCATGAGTATATAGGCTGTGAAGTGATTTCAATGAATCATAAGTGGGCATGCCACTTAGGATCAGTAACTATCTGTTAAACAAATGATGTTTGTTTGATATATTTTCTGTGGCTGTGGACATATACATAACTTCTGCAAGATAAATTGGCTTTCAATTTGAACTCTAGGCTTTTGGTCCGGCGGGACTTATGAAAAAGGCCATCACCATATCTGAGGATGAAGAATGGAAGAGACTTCGAACACTGCTGTCTAGAACTTTCACCAGTGGAAAACTCAAAGAGGTGATGAGGGAGAGGGCATTTACTTATGCAATGATTCTGGGGACAGGTAGAAAACAAGCCCACAGTCCCTTTCCAAGGGTTGGTCCTCTGAGTTACAATTCCTATAAGATGATCTTCTGTCTTCATGCCCAGAGGACCCTTTATAAAATCCACTGCAACATCCCACTCATTGCTTCATGACTGGGGATGATTTGTCTTTCTGGGACCTGAGTTTCCTCATTTAGCTACAGATGCTGTGCTTTCTGCTTAGATGTTCCCTATCATTGGACAGTATGGAGACACATTGGTGAGAAACTTGAGAAGAGAAGAAGAGAGAGGGAAGCCCATCATCATGAAAGAGTATGTGGTGGTGCAGTTGATGGGACTGTAAATACCTTAGTGTCCCTTCAACTCTAGGAAAAGGACATCTGCAAACCAACACCAGGTAAACTCCCCATATGTGAGTGTGATAGGAGCCTAGACCCCACTGATGATCCAGCATGTGATTCTGACTGTGTGGCTTCCTGCCTGGGTAGCTTGGAACTATGAGATGCCTCAGATGCATACATTGATTCCCATGTCTCTCTTCTCAGTATCCTTGGAGCTTATAGCATGGATGTGATCACTGGCACATCATTTGGAGTGAATGTAGATTCCCTCAACAACCCAGAGGATCCCTTTGTGCAGAAAGCCAAGAAGATATTAACAAGTCTGGATTTGCTTAACCCATTTCTTCTCTCTGTATGTAAGTATCTACTTCCTTTTTTTCTTACTCCCTCACATAGTATCATCAAAATAATATCATTCATCATTACTGAAATACAATTCATGTATAAAAATATTTACCTGCTTACAATGTGTAATTCAATTTTTGCTCATACAAGGCAATGTATATCCATCACCATTTTCAAGCCATGGAATATTTTATCTAAGAAAATCTGTACCATTTCTTTCTCATCTTCCAATCCTCCTTGCCATAAGAAACACCAGTTCACTGTTCTGTAGATCTGCCAATTCCCATGTTTGCCATAGAAATACAATATAAATATGTCATAGAATACATAGGATTTAGTGAGTAGCCTCTTTCAGTTAACACAATATATTCAACAGAACCATTTGTTGCCACTCCCATGTTCTGTAGACAAAACAAATTCCATGCCATCTGATGGTCCTTCAAATTGTTTTCAGATTTGGGGTGCTGCAAATAAGCTGTCATGGACATTGACAACTGAGATTATGATTGAACATTTGTTTTCATGTTTTCTGGGTAGGCACTTGGGGGGAGATTAGTAAATTACATAGGACTTCTGTGTTTGACTTACTGAGCAACTGAGTTTTTTCTTTGATAGATGCAGCATTTTATTTTCAGGTTAAGAGTTCATGAGGACTCCCATTCAAAACTTGGGGTTGTTGTTATTTCATGATGTTCACTCCAGATACCCTAGTGGACATTCAATAGTATAGCAGCATGAGTGTTGGGTTGTGCTTTTTCCAAGTGGTAATTATATTCCTCCACTTGGGAGATGTTCTTTTCTTAGATTAATATCTGTTCAACTGTTGCTCCTGTATAGCTAAATTGTTTACATGCTTTCCATTGAGTTGTAAGATTGATGTGTGTCATGAATAACAGTCACTTTACAGACATATAGTTGGCATATTTTCTCTATTTTGAGATGTCTTTTAATGTTTTTGATGGGATCCTTTGAAGTACACATTTTTAAAACTGTATGATGTACAATTTCATAATGTGCTGTGCTTTAATCTCTAAGTCACATGGTCAGAGCTGAGGTTATGAACATTTAGCTTCCTCCCAGTTTCATCTTAATTGGGCCATACATTCCTTAAACTTTTTTTTGATACAGGGTCATGCAGGCCTGTGTGGAGGCCCACAAAGGTTTCCTAGTGAGATCTGAGCTTGCTTTATCCAGCAGGGCTGCATTAGAGGATTTCTTGACCATATGCATGGTTACTAGGTGATTGGAAGGGTCTACAGAGCTAGGTGAAGGTCTTTGCTCCACCTCTTGGCATTTCTATAAATAGCCCTTTAGAAGATACAGAATAGGCCAGTGGGTAAGGATCAAGGCTATCCTTTGTTTCTATCTGTTTCTCTCCCCTCTATCCATCTATCTAAATATTTCTCACTTCACCTTCCCCAAGATCACCCTGGAGGAAAAATGTGGGAGATGGTCTCCCTCAGATAGTACAAGGAACAGGGACCAGGGACTTGATGAAAGGAAGGGTGAGGGTCCTGCCAGAAGTTTGGACCTGTCTGGTTATGTTGAAAAATTAAGGCGAGGGTATTCTATTTTCAGGAGTAAAAGTAAGGTAGCTGAAAGAAATGCCAAAGTGAGGCTGCAGCAAGAATCTCTCTATCGAGATTTCTTTCTTTTTTCTCTCTAATAATTTCTATCTAAAAAATTAAGGAAAAAATGTAAGGTAGAATGTAGGAATATAGTGTAGAAAAAAATTAGAGCAAAGCCAGGCAGTGGTGGTGGAAGCCCTTAAGCTCAGAAGTCACAGACAGAGCCAGGCAGATTTCTGTGAGTTTGAGTCCATCCTGGTCTACAGAGCAAGATCAAGGACAGGCACCAAAACTACACAGAGAAACCTTGTCTTGAAAAAAAAAGGAAAGAAAAGAAATTAGGGCAAGAAGGAAAAAATATAATTTAGGATATAGGAATATGGTATAAGAAAAAACTTAAGATAAAATAAGCAACAAGACAGAGATACAACATCCTTGATTTTTCCAACTGTGGGACTATGAATGCCAACTCCTGGAGGAATCAGAGTTATGAAAAAATACTATGAGAAAAATGGGCAGAAAAAGATTCCTGTGGAAGCTTTTGGACTGTATACAGCTTAAATCTGAGTCCTGAGTGGCAGAGGAAAGAATTTTCCCTGAGATAGATGTGGATGAAATAAAAACAATTCACTCCACTGATAGCATTACTGTATGAAAACATCATGCCATCAGAATTAGTTTCCTCTTGGCTATGAAGCCAAAGTTTAGGGAACAGAAGTTTTGGAAATTTAACTCATTTGGAAATGACATCTATCAGTATGGGAAAATTACCTGTAATTGCTCTAGAAAAAAAACCCCAAAACAAAACAGAAAACCTCTTTGAACAGGGCAAATCCTCTCTGCTAGTCCTATGTCCCATTCAAGCTGGTATTAGGAAAACAGAAGATACTTTAGACACTAGCAGGAATCCTCTGCAGCTGCAGCCTAGCAAGGGACACCTAGGAAAGTGCAGGGGGACAGCTGATCAGGGACAACATTCCCCCCCAGAGTGGAACAGCAGCTGAGGAGAAGATTCTGGCATGAATGTAGCAGGTGAGGCATTGAAGCCTCCCTGCAATGAGGGAGACAAGTTCTAAGTTCTAGCACTAATGACAGCATGAGAAAAGCTGAGAGTAAATTTGGCCATATAAACAAGTCCATCAGGAACGGGGAGAGTTGCCTGCTCAACTGCAAGCTGCGAGTTGGTAGGTGAGGCTACACAGCACCCACAGCTGCCAAAGAAGCTCTTTCTTTTCTTTTTTCTATCAGGGAAAAAACTTTCTTAAAAAACCTCTTTTTTCAAGTATTCTCATTCCTTTTCACTGACCTAGTGAGGTTGAGGTTTTTGCTTCTGGCTACAAATGTCTGTCTGAGTGCACAGGGACAGGCATAACACACTCTGGAATCAGTATCAGGTGAAAAAACTCTGATTAGAGAGGTACACCTGTGAAATGATAATGCAGGGATCCTAATGTAAGCTTAGGGCAGCAAAAAACCTCCTGGGATAAGAGAAAAAATTTGACTTTGGTTTCAGCATGAATACAGACTGTGTAAATAGATGTTTTCTCCCAGACCCAGAAAGGCAGCATGGGATATGTAGTTCATTCATAATAGCCTGACAATGTAGAGAGAGACAGCTTGGGAAATGTAGTCCATAATGTAATTTGTAACAGGATGATGATATACAGAAAAGCAGTTTGGTAAATGAAGTCTGTAACAGACATGCCAGTACTACATGATCCAAAAACTGTTTTTTCCGTGTGTTGTTTTTTTTCAGCTCAAAATGCACTGTTTTTTCCCAAACAATGTTAGAAAGCTTAGCCTTCCCTACTGAGAACTAGAAACAGGTGAACAGCTTGCTTGTCAGGAGGCAATTAAAATGTTAATAAAGTTTGTCAAGAAACCACTTTAAAACACTCATGATAATCTTAAAAAAACAGCTTTTAAAAATTAAGAAGAGGGAATTGTACCCTCAGTCAAGCTTAGAACCACTGATAAATTAGGCTCTGACTTCAAACTCTCAAGAAAACTTTCAGAATAATATCAAAGCTGACTATAAACTCTGAACTTTAGAAATGATTTGCATACTTTCTGTCTTGTTAATAGTTCAGTTAAGAAATCTCTTCTAGATTTTTGCTAATAGAGTTTGATTTTAAATATAAGTATGGGTAAATAGTTCTTTTAAAAAAATCTCTTCTAGATATGTGCTAAAGTTTGTAAAATAGTCCTATAGAGTTTCCCTTTTGAATACAAGTTTGTAGAAAGTGTAAATGTTGAATGTAAGTATTTGAAAGTGTAAATGTTGAATATAAGTTTGTAAAAAGTATATATGTATAGTCATGTTCATACTAGAATTGTCTTTATTACTCCATCAATATCTGTCTAGACAAATTAGGTAACATTAATATTTAAAGGAATATGTTTTTTCTTCAGATAAAATTGAACACTTTTTATGATAGCCAAAATACAATTTTATGGTCTTAGTGGCCCCTGGAAAACTTAAGTGAAGGTGTCATTATTAGGGGAGCTTTCTGTCTTCTTCCTAAAAGTTTCCACTCCTCCTCTGTTTCTGTTTAGAAAGTGGTAGGCCTCCCACAATTGAGTTAGTTTGTACAGAAATTCTCCTGCTACTTAAACAGCTAAAAAGTGTCTTTATAATTAGCATGGGTTTTTGTTTACTTGAGTGGATACTTTGAAGTGATTTGAAATGATTGCTTTCTCCTGGGAATTAAAACAGTCTCTTGAAAATTTTATTGAACATCTGTTAGGAGAGAGTTTTGATTTAGAAAAGGGCTTGGTGCAGCTAAGACTGCTGTAATCACCTTAGACCCATTCCAAAAAGGATATTCCATCTTTATTATCCTCTACTCCTTTACTGGGAGGTGGATGTTTGCAAGCTCAGCAGGGACCTGAGTCAGAGCTGAGTTAGGCTCTGTACCCACTCCTGTCAGAAGCTGGTAGTCAAAGACAGGCAACTTTCTTCTTGATAGCTTCCAACATTAGGCAGAGTATGCTTGATGGAAAGTATTTCTCCATGACAGGTAAGGAGACTAATCAAGAAGGATGACCTAAGACAGGCACAGTCTATCTGAGGGTCTGGGAGGCCCTTTATTATATCTAGAACAGGGAATTGTGGAGGCCCACAAAGATTTCCTAGTGAGATCTGAGTTTGCTTTATCTAGCAGGGCTACATTAGAGGATTGCTTGACCATGTGCATGGTTACTAGGTGTTTAGAAGGGTCTACACTTGGCTGAGCTAGGTGGTAATCTTTGCTCCTCCCCTTGGCATTCCTATTAATAACCCATTAGTAGAGACACAAGGGACCAGTGGAGAAGGATCCAGGCCCTCCTGAGGCTATTCTTTGTTTCTATCAGTTTCTCTTCCCTCTATCCTTCTATCTAAATATTTCTCACTTCACTCTCCTCAAGAGTACCCTGGGGGGAAATGTGGGAGTTGATCTCCCATAGCCCTGGTTGTTCTGGAACTTTCTATACAGAGCAGCTGGCCTTGAGCTCACAGAGATCCACCTGACTCTATCTCAAGAACGCTGAGATTAAAGGGTTGTGCTTACCACACCCATCTTAGACCTTGATCTTTGACCCACTTTTTGTTAAAATGTGTGCACTGTTATCAAATTTATTTCTATTGAAGAGTAGGTACAAAGAATGTAAACACTGGAAGGTAAGGAGGAACATCATCTTATGGATATGCATGGCTCCTACACTCTCACACTCACAGCAGTTACACTAGATCAAGCCAACCAATATTCACTCCATAGATATGGGAGATGCTCTCTAGGTTCCACCTCTTTCTGAAGAATGTTTGGCAGTTGATAGCTGCTAAGGAAGAGAGAATTATTCTTCTTTGATGATGTGGCCACTGGTCAGTTTCCCATGCTTCAGTGGATGGCCATGGGGCCAAGAGGACAGCACTTCAGTCTTATTAAACAACAACATAAATTTGTGAAAGGGATATCTTGAGGCGATACTGGAGAAGCTGGAGAAGAAATAAAGGGATTGGAATGAATATGTTATTTCATTGCATATATGAAGCAATCAAACAACAAATATTTCTTCCTATATTATTTTTAAAATTTTGTTTATTTTTAATTGTGTGTATATATGTGTATGTACATGTGAGTATCATGCCTCTGGAGTCCAGTAGAGGGAGTTGATCCCTTAGAGCTGGAGTTGCAGTTATGAACCATTCAATGCCAAGTACTGGGCATCCAAATTGGATCTCTCATAAGCAGCAAATGCTCTTAACCACTTAGCCATTTCTCTAGCCCATATCTTGAGTGTTTTACATCTTGATGTATTATAAAGATAACTATTTGTTAACATCACTTTGGTACTTCCTTTGAGTGGAATTGAAATACAAATGGATCTTGGAACTTTGCTGAAATTGTGTTTGATTTCTAATAAGTGAATAAGAATTCAGTGCAGATTTTCTTTACACTTTCTCTTCTTTTCGCTGTAGTTATGTTTCCATTCCTTACTCCACTATATGAGATGTTAAGTATCTCTATTTTCCCAAACCGGCTACTGGATTTTTTCTGTGAATTTGTAAAGAAGATGAAGCAAAATCATCTTGAAACAAATCAGAAGGTAAAATGTGGTGTTGTGTCAGAATGCTCATCATTTGATCATGTATCAGGCTGTGAACATGACAGTTGTACTCTTTCTCTAATTGTCCATTGTGAACATTTCTCTTTTTGCTTCCAGACCTGAGTGGATTTTCTTCAGCTGATGATAAACACTCAGAACTCCAAAGGCAAAGAGTCCCTGAAAGGTAACCCAGGATGCTTCACTATGTTTGGATCAAGAAGCCCAGAGAGAAGAGGGTGTCAGGACATGTGCATGGGAGGGTGGTCCAGAATGGAAAATTCTGACAAATTTCAGAAAGACAAGCAATGAATGATACCTTTAATATCCACAGGAGTTTTCTAGAAGTACACTGGTGTAATTGGACCAGAGCCTGTAGGGCAGCCACAGAGAAGCATTTCATGCTCAGAAGTCCTCAGTGGTGCTGGGTCATCTGTCAGAGCAGAGTCTGATTCTCAGTCCTTTCCAATCCCACTGATTCTGGATCTCTACCTGGGGATTTGCACCTAGACCCCAATCAGGAAGCACACTGTCCAGCAGTCAGGATGGTCTCTGGGAGTGAGTGGTGGAATAGTGTTCAATAACTTCATCTGTAATTTATTCTGCTCTATGTAAATAGCATCAGGGAAACTATATACCCTGGGTTTCTTCGTTCTTCAGGCCCCTGGTTTTATAACATCCTCCATGCTAGCTTTGTGACATAAACTTTTATTACTGTTATAGCCACAGAATAGCTTTGAAATTCTCATATTTATTCCATATTTCTAGTCATTATCCATCACAGGAAGGGTTTTCAAGCCTTACTATTTGCTTTATAAAATATCATTCAAAAATATATTCATTCATCTCCAGCAGTGTGATCTTTTGCATTCCCTGTTACTTTCTTCTTATGATTAGTTAGTTTGCATTTCAAGTTGTCAGGCATGTCCAATGGAGCCCCTTTATGTGGCCTCATGAAGCCTTCCATCATCTGTTCTTTCATTTTGATTGCTACAAGAGACTTTAATTTTAGAGTGTTTTCTGGTCAAAGCAGAGCTTAGAGGAAGTACAGAGACTCCCTATACATTTTTGCGTACACTCCTCCACCAGAGTGAAGCGTTTGCAGAACAGACACTCAATCATTTCCCACTTGTTTTGTCTCACATTTACTAATATTAAGGTATTTGTCTTGGTCCCTCGTGCTGTCACTGTGACCACATACCCCGGAAACACCTTAAGGAGAGGTTTATTCTGACCCACAGTTTAGTGGTTCAGTCCATCATAGCTGGGAAGTCCTGGTGACAGCAGCAGGAGGCTGCTGGTCACATGGCATTAGTAGGCAGGAAGCAGAGAGCTGAATGCTGCTGCCTATCTCACAATCTTCTCTTTGCTCAGTAAGGGACCCAAGGCCATGGAATGTCCCACCCACACTTAAGATGGGTCTTCCCACACCAAGCAACTTAAGACAATCCCTCAAAAAAAATGCCCAGTCTTGTCTCCTAGGTGATCATAGATCCTCTCAAGTTGTCAGTCTATATTAACCCCTGTATTTCTTTGATGTTTATAAGTATGTATGAGGACAATGTGTGGGTAGAATTACACATTTGTGGTGGTGAATCTGGTCTAACAGCACAGATAGGCCACAGGTGGGCACCAGAGTGTAATTCAGTCCCAAGGACGCTGTACTGTCTTTCTCTGTTCGTTCCTGGACAGCTGGGAGCACCATTTGAATTTATTTTCATCTCAACTATGATGTCCTGCTTTGATCTTCCTAATATGAAATGTTCATTTCCTTTTAGCTCTGTCTGATATGGAGATCACAGCCCAATCAGTTGTTTTCATTTTTGCTGGCTATGAAGCCACAAGCACGTCCATTTCCTTCGTGATGTATCAACTGGCCACCCACCTTGGTGTGCAAAAGAAACTTCATGATGAGATTGACAGAGCTCTGCCCAATAAGGTGAGTGGGTGGTACCCAGAGAGGGAGGGCAGAGGTAAAGGATTCACAAGAACATGTCTCATCACATGCAATGAGAATTTTTACAAAGAGCCATGCAATGGTTCTTCCACCAGCAAGAGTCTAAAAGATAAACAAAGGGAGGGACATAGGAGATGAATGCAATCTATAAAAACACACAATCTCTTTTTAAAAGATTTTTATTGTACATATATATATGTGTGTGTGTGTGTGAGTGTGTGTGTGTGTGTGTGTGTGTGTGTGTGTGTGTGTGTGTGTGTGTGTGTTCTGCCTGCATGTATGCCTGTAGGCCAGAAAAGGGTAACAGATCTCATTATAGATGGTTGTGAGCCACCATGTGGTTGCTGGTGATTGAAATCAGGACCTCTGGATGAGCAGCCAGTGCTCTTAAACTCTGAACCATCTCTCCAGTCCAGAAATACATGATCTCTACTATAGTGCTGGCTCTGGTGTATTTGTTTTCTACCGTGACAATAAGTAAGTAATAAGTAAAACACAGAAAACCAGTGTGACACATAAGGGTAAGCACCAGTCACTCAGGTGTCTGGACAGTTATCTCTGCTGATGTCCTCGGGTCCTGTCTGGGCTATCTATGGTGCTAAGCTGGCCTTTACTGGTCACAGCAGGCTTACTTGACACTACTCTCAATGGTTCTACTGTCCAGTTGGATAGCATGGCGTGTGTGTGTGTGTGTGTGTGTGTGTGTGTGTGTGTGTGTGTGTGTATTAGGGGAGTCTTTTCTTTCCTATGGTTTATAATGGAATTGATAGTGTATCAGACTACTTCCTGTCTGAAGCCCTGAGTGCAGTTAGCATCACTCTTGTAATTTGAGTGTCAGTGCCCTCTGCTGACCAGAGCTGGCATTACAGGCAGTGTGCTGGACAGATCCCTCAGGGAGTCTCCAAGTCCAACCCCCTTGGGTGGCTAATGGAGACCTGGTCAGGACAATCGATGGTGGGGATACCTTTCAGTGAGCACTTTACTTCCTCAGCCTCCGGCCACATGTACTTTAAGCTCCTAAGTATCTAATCCTGCCTCTTTCCATAACTGTCACTCAGGTAATCTCTTGCCCTAGGGTTGTGGCACATTAAGTTCAGCCTCCCTGTCCTGTGATCAGTCCTGATTCTCTGCCTCCCTGAGCAGTTCAGTTTCCGAGGGAAGGTTCTGTATGAAGTCGTCAACTGGCTTCTCCATTCTGAATCATCCAGAGTGACGGTGGGATTCCTCTTCACAGTTGCAGGAGTCAGCCCCTGTCTCAGCACACTCCTCATTGGTTTGAAGTCTGTGGAGGCTGTGGGGGTGTCCTGGAGGGAGGACTCCCTGCCCCTTTCACCAGAGCCTCTTGGTTGTTTTGGAGGGGCTTTGCCTTCCCTTTCCCCTGGAACTGGGGAACAAGGCATCCAGAGCCATCTCCAGCTTGGTTTCTTTCTATAAATAATCCATTTTTCTACCATGCGTTTTCCATGTCCTATTACTTCCTCTGTGTTTCTGAAGCTCTTCCTCTCTCCTTGACAAAGATTGTGTTTTGTTTCTTGTTTTCCAGTTGCTTTGACTCTTCTTCACACACAGAGGCAGTTTCTAGTGTGGGTCTTTCTAGAAGTCTCCATTGTAACTTTCTTTCCAACTTACTACACCTGCCACCCTCCAGGGAGTTAGCAAGCAGGAGTTGCCTAGTATGAGAAGGTGGGGACACAGCTCAATCATACAGTGCTTGTTTTGTGAGGACCTGAGTTTGAATCCCAGAACCCATGTGAGGGGAAAGGTGTAATTGGAGCACTGAGGAGGCAGAGACAGTGCGAGCCTCTCTTCTCCGGGAGCTCACTGGCCAGCCAACCCAGCTTGCTTGATGAGTGTCAGGCTACTAAAAACCTGTTTCAAAAACATATATAAAGTGAACTCCCAGAGGAATGACACCCAAGGTTGGACTCTGGCTTCCACATACAGGTCAGTGCACAGCAGTTGTCCACATCCTATGAACGCGCACACACACACACACACACACACACACACACACACACACACACACACACTTATGCAAAACCAGAACAATCCAAAAAGCCTGATATGGACCAAGAGTGGGTGTTGTTCCTTACAATGGTGTTATTTCCTTGGTGTAGACTGGTCTATGCAAATGAGACCGTGACACCAGTGTACTTTGTCTGAGTGTAACTGTCATATTGTTCATATGTGCTCACATGGGAAACAAATCAGAGCACCACAGAGATGATGAGGAGGACATATGGACATGGGAGTGTCCCAAATGGCTCCCGTGCTAAAACTTATACTTCACATCCTAATGAGCCATAATCAGGACAAAGGAGCAGAATGATTTATTAAGGCTAAGATCTACTAATCGAGGATAGCCCTTGCAGCTTCTGACATGCAATAACAGTAGAAACTGAGTTGAAGATCAAGTCCAAACTTCATCTGGAAGCATCTTTTCTTCTTCCCAGGCACCTGTCACCTATGATGCCCTGATGGACATGGAATACCTGGACATGGTAGTGAATGAAACTCTCAGATTGTACCCAGCTGCTAACAGGCTAGAAAGGATCTCAAAGAAAGATGTGGAAATCAATGGCGTGTTCATTCCCAAAGGGACTGTAGTTATGGTACCAACCTATCCTCTCCATCGGGATCCTGAGTACTGGCCAGAGCCTGAGGAGTTCTGCCCTGAAAGGTACAGAGACCTCGGGGAGTGGTCCCCACTAGGAATCAGGCAAATTAAACATATTATGCTGACTACTGGAAATTTCATATATGTGATTTTGTATCCCTTTGCATCTGTATCAATTTTGGGAATTAAACCTTTTAAAATTACAAAGTGATAATTCTTGAAGCTGCAAAAACAGACCAGAAGAAAAGTATTCATGGCCATTCAGAGTCCCAAAATGTTCACCTTAGCTCCATTAATAGTGAAATATATCCTCAAGGATTTATTTGTATGTATGTAAAGGTTTTGCAAAAGCTAGTATATTTTACTTGTATTATGAATCACTAATTACTTAAACACTAACCTATTGTGGAATATTACTTTAACTATATTAAGGTGTGTTTCATTTGTTTATGTTGGATTTGTTTAGTGACATAAAGAAGTGTTACATTTGTTCATGCTGCATTTGTTTAATGTAAAGATGTGTTGTTTTGCCTGCCTAAAGCATCTGATTGGTCTGATAAAAAGCTGAATGGCCAATAGCTAGGCAAAAGAGGGATAGGTGGGGCTGGTGGGCAGAGATAATAAGATAATAAGGAAGAGGAATATCGGCTGGGGGAGAGGGGAGAAAGAGAGAAGAGAGAAAGAGAGGAGAGACAGATGCTCGGATACAGGCAGCCGGGCAGCCGCTAGCCAGTCAATCTTGGAAGAAATCATGGAAAAGTAGGACACACAGAATGAAAGCGAGGTAAAAAGCTCCAAAGCAAAATGTAGATGAAGAGAAACAGGTTAAATTAATTATAAGAGCTAGTAGAACAGGCATAAGGCTGAGCGTTCATAACTAATAAGCCTCTGAAACATGATTTGGGAGCTGGATGGCAGCCCAAAGAAAGCCGCTACACTAACCTATATACCACATCTGTCATATACGTATATGTCTTATTTGGTGACTAGGAAGTAGTTGATACAAGTGATATCTAAATTTACATATATAGGATTCTTGTTCTTTTTTCATGTGTTCTGTGCTGGTTCCTAAATTTACCATTAGCTTTAAGAACTTTTCCCATTGTCTGTTTGGTTGGAAACTACCTTCTTGAAGGTTGAGGCAGTAGCATACTTTTCACTCTAATTCTGACATGTCTTTCAGAATGGGAACATATACCCATCCTGGACAGAATTTTGGTATTTAAAGATACATTTCCTCTCTATAAGCATTCAGCTCAGCTCAGCTCAACATCAGAGGCTCCTCTATTTTAAGGGACATAGAAAGACCATTAGCTTATAATGCCTTTATTTTTATTCTTTTTTATGTGTATGGGTGTTTTCCTGTATGTATCTACATCACATGTACCTGGTGCCTCAAAAGATCACCAGAGGGTGTCAGGTACCTGTGCTGGTCATCAAATCCAGGCCCTCTGGAGAAGAAACCAGTGCTCTTAACTGCTGAGCCCATCTCTCCAGCCCCTGACTTAAAATTTGTATGGTGAGACATCCACAGCAAGGGTTCAGTTGCAAGTCCACAAACATAAGCTGCACCATCCTGGTTGAGGGTGTGAGAACTCCAAACATGGAGCTCTTGGGTCTTCGTGTTCCATAGCCTCGTTTGCATCCACACTCTGTCTCCAGGTTCAGCAAGGAGAACAAGGGCAGCATCAATCCTTATGTTTACCTGCCCTTCGGGAACGGACCCAGGAACTGCCTTGGCATGAGGTTTGCCCTCATCAGCGTGAAACTTGCTGTCGTCAGAGTCCTGCAGAACTTCACCCTCCAGCCTTGTGAGGAAACACAGGTGAAGCAGGAAACTCTCTCTATAAATCGTATTTAGTTGGAAGTTTTTTGTTTTTTAATTTAGAGTTTCACCTATAGAAAGGGGAAATTGGTCATTCATCATATTATGCTGCCTTGTATGGAATACAGGATTTGACCTGTAAGCTTAAGGACCTTCCATTCTGAGCTGCAAGTCTGTGTCTGGAGAAAGCACAAACAGAGAAATTATTTAGGGTTCATGCAAATCAGCATGACATGATTAAGTGTAGTGTCTTTGAGATCAAGTCCAGGTTTAAATTGTGTGACTAACTGGAAATGGGGAAACTGTTGCACATACTCATAGCTCATAATGATCACCTTGCCGTGGTTTGTGAATGGAGGGCTTCCTGGCACTAGCTCTGCTTTTAACTTTGTAACTTTAAAAACTCACTGTGCCTAACCATCTCAGATACCTGGAAATGATTTACCCAGAGCATGGCTTTAAGAGATCCATATTGGCTTCAGTGAACACTGATTTCACACTACTATAACACATAAAGAACTTCAACCCTTCAGGACCATCCTGATCATTTGATCTCACATTTTCATAACTGTGCTACATGAAGACTTCTTTTATGTTCTCTGAAGTCTGTTTTCTATTGTCTGCCCTCTTCATTCTGTCCTTATTCTTCAAGTTGAAGTAGGTGACTAAGCCATTCAAATGAGCTGTCTGGCCATGTCCCACCTACTCCTCTGCTCTAGTGATGTCTGAAGCCTCTTTTCATCACAAAGGCAATGCACCCAGTTTTGTTCTCTGCACTGAAGAATTATGTCTTTGAATTTCACCTTATTTTCGTTTACTTGCTCTACCAAGACTGCTTTGCTGGGAAGTCTGTGAATACCTTAGGTACATTTTAAGGAGTATTTTACAACTGTTCTGGAGTTCTTAAATATATATTTAACCTATTTTTATATTTTAAATTTGCTTGTGTAAGCATACATGGGCATATATGCCTATCTTTCTGTGAATGTATCTCTGGAGAGAATAGATGCATGCTGTTATAACACAAACAATACACTTAGAGAAGTTGACATGTTGCCCTCTCCCCAAACTTAAAGGTCAATTGTCTTTACTTCCAAATAAAGCAATAAATGATAAGGCTAATTTCTTTTTTATGTTTTCTATTTTAATTTCTGAAAAAATATTTCTGAACATGATTTCCATAACACAGGCAAAAAAATCAATCAAGTTGATAAAGTTTACATCAAATTCAAGATTATGTCACAGGAAAAGAAACAATAAAGCATATCTGGAGACAAGTAAAACATTTCAAAAACATACAACTGATAAGTTAATATACAAAATAGAACAGGAATTTAATTAACTTAATAGCAAAGAAGTAACCCAATTAACCATAGAGATTTCTGAAAAAACAATCAAGATTAATATGAATAAATTCATTCCTAATAGTCTTAGTTTCTTCTTGCTATCATAAAGTATAATCTATAACTGGTTACATTATTAGGAATACAGCTTGGTTGTAGTTAGAGTTTGGAATATGAGTGTCTGAGTGTAGACTATCTCATCAATTCAGCCTCTTGGGGAGTGGCTCCCTTGCCTCCATTCCAGTCAGCAACTTTTTGTGAGGGAGGATCATATGACAAGACAGCAAGCCAGGGAGACAGAATAGGCATGTATTTAGTTTCTACACAACAATTCTCTCTCATGGAATTGAGCCAGAGCCTCCTAGGAATTACAGGAACCTCTTCTGAAGAGAGTACCCTCAATAACTTGACAGCTCCTGCCAGGCCTCACCTTTGAAAGGTTGCACCATTGACACACCAAGGACCCAAGCCTCTGGCTTATGAATCCCTGAAGAGCAAAGCATACTAAGTCTATGAAGTATGAAAATGAAAGTAACAGAGGGTATCAAAACACCACACTTATTTGAGTGTGGCTGCTATAACATACTCCAAGTTAAATGTTGCCCAATATAGAATGAAAATAGTATGTGTATTAATATAAGAGAAAACAGCATGTAGGTCCTATGACCCAACAGTTCTTCTGGGTGTGTAGCTAGAGTTTTCCTTCCTGGCCCACAGTCAGGACAAATCTCTCTCACCTGCCAGTCCCACAGCTGCTCAGACCCAACCAAGTAAACACAGAGACTTATATTGCTTACAAACTGTATGGCTGTGGCAGGCTTCTTGCTAACTGTTCTTATATCTTAAATTAATCCATTTCTATAAATCTATACCTTGCCACACAGCTCGTGGCTTACTGGTATCTTCACATGCTGCTTGTCATGGTGGCAGCTGGCAGTGTCTCCCCTGCCTTCCTGTTTTCTCTGTTTTCCTCTCTGTTAGTCCTGCCTATACTTTCTGCCTGGCCACTGGCCAATCAGTGTTTTATTTATTGACCAATCAGAGCAATTTGACATACAGACCATCCCACAGCATGGGTGTATATCTACTGTATTACTTTTTCTGTGAAGCCAGAGCTGTCTGGGTCCCATCAAGGAAGCAGCTGCCCTTCAGCTGTGGGTGATGCAATTCCTGGTGCGCACCGCCTGTGTCTGTGAATCCCTCTTGCTGTCCCAGCTGTGAACAGCTTCAGCATATAACAAGAGCATGTGAGCCATTGTTAGGGAATTGCTAGAAAATTCTCTGTAACTGGCAAATATTTTAATGATACATGTGGTAAACCCAGACCCAGTTAGCCTTTCATCTACTCAATACCAAAGCTGTAATGATAGATAAGCCTTTTATTTTTCTCGAGCTAAAACACAGAGTACAAGATGATATCTGTTTAATAAAGGGTTCATTTTACATGTTTCCTAAAGGGGAAAAGACAAAAACAATTTGAGCTATAACTAACCACATTTTCAGTGTTGCCTAAAATGGACCAGAGCATGCTGATGTGACAGTAATGCTCAGAATCATGCACATTACCTGCTTGTTCTAGAATCTTACACTTTCTTTTCATTTTTCTTTATTAAGAAATTTTCTACTCACTCCACATGCTATCCACAGACCCCACCTTCTTCCTCCTCCCACCCCCAGCCCTCTTTCCCAAGACACCCCGCAACCCCACATCCCCCAAGTCGAGGTCTCCCATGGTGAGTCAGCAGAGCTCAGCACACTGAGCCTAGGCAGGTCCAAGCCCCTTCCCACTGCACCAAGGCTGTGCAAGGTGTCACACCACAGGCACCGGGTTCCAGAAGCCTGCCCATAGACTAGGGACAGATCCCGATCCCCCGGATAAGGCTAATTTCTAGTCATGTATGTAGCTACTCAGCTCCTCTCATCAGCTGTCCTTTATTCGTGGCCATTAGTAGAGAGGTCATTATCCCCTCATTTGTCACCCATGGCAACTGTGTAGCTGTCCTGTCTATACAGTGCTTCAGAAAGATGGAGAGACAAAGACTTTCATCTTGAAAGCTTCCCATAAGCTGACATTCTTCAGTTTCCTTGATAACTGTTTCTCCACCATCTACAGAGACCAGATGTTGGCAGCTTCTCTTCTCCCATAAGGCTGAAGAGACTGAGGTAAAATGACTGGTGGAAACACTGAATGACTCAGAAGTTCCCCATTCACACTACCCTCGGGGGCTAAGAGGAGATGTTAGGAAACATCACAAGTTCTTGCCTGCCATTAAACTGGACAGGCACAACTGGCCTGAGAAGTTGAGTTGTGTCCACAGAGCTGCACTGTCTGACATCTGTTCAGGATTATCTTGTACTTGTCAACAAATGTAAATTTACCTTTATACTGCCTATCAAAAACAGTCTTCCACATACTTAAAATGTCATCCAGAATTTTAAAACTCAGCCTTTTCACTTAAATTCGAATCAATAAAGAACATGGGTCGACATATTCTTCCCCCTCAGGTTCTATATACAATAATTACTCCAAAATGACTTTATTGCATGAACTCGGGTGTTTTCACTACCCAATCCTAATGAAGATGTATGTATAAAAAATTCAAGACATATGAAGCCCAAAGAGTTTTATGTATATAAAATACCACTGTCCTGAATGGATTTGTTATGCTTTGCTCTGTGATTGCTGGCTCATTCATTCTTTCTCAATGTGCTTCTTCAACTACCACAGATACCCTTGAAGTTAAGCAAGCAAACAATTTTTCAACCAGAAAAACCCATCATCCTGAAAGTTGTGTCAAGGTGAAATCACAAATGGAGCTGAGTCTCCTGCAAGATTTCTGCTGTTCTTCAAGGAGGCTGTGCCACCCAACATAAGAGAATCTAATTTGCCTTTGAATTAAATCAGCTTAATTGCCCTTGATGAGTAGGTGTTCAGTAATTCATTGAGCATGCTCAGTGTCTGTGCTGAGTATCATGTACTGTGTGATTTTCAGGAAATGATTAAGTCAATGATAGAACTGAGATTTTTTTGCTTATTCTAGGAGCCATCCCCATTGAGCTCCAGCTGGCTCTCTGCATTCTGATTATACTAAGCATTTCTCTGTCATCTTATCAATCATATTTTAATGAAATGGGAGATACTGTGGTGATTCTGGTAAGAAATCTGTATCAAATGTTGTTTTAATATTTTATAATATTCCAAATAGATATCATCTTTCCAAAAATATGTGATGTCTTCCTATGCATCAATAAAACTGAAACACAGCATGTCTGATCATAGTCACTCATTGTTTGAATCTGTTTGGGTCTCCATTTGACTTCTCAGAGTTTGGTGATGTTCACTTTGGTTCAGTACATTGCTTGGAAATTTTATTTACAGTTTATTTAATTTTCAAGCTTTTTAAATATAACTAAAATGGGAGGCCGCCTGGAGAGATGACTCAGTAGTTAAGAGCACTGACTGTTCTTCCAGAGGACCTGGGTTAAACTCCCAGCACCCACATGGCAGCTCACAACTGTAACTCCAGTTCCTGGGGATCTGACACCCCACACAGACGTACATGCAGGCAAAACACCAGTGCACATCAAATAAGACTAGTTAAAAAATATATCTAATAAAATAACTAAATGGGGTGAAGTTTTTCTCACTAGGTTTGTCTTATTTCTACCTGATGTTTATAAAGGGCATAGGTCATGTTTTCCTTTGGAATCCATCACGAGCTCCTCCCTGTCCTACGACAGTGAACATAAAATAAAAGTGGCTGACTGGTCAATGGATTGAGCACCAAAGGCTAAAGTGTTCCAGTCTTATCCAGTATCAGAAGATTCATGGATTCTTCCACTTTAGTTTACACCGTTTCATTCCCTTCCTGAGTCATTTAGTCTAAAATCACTGCATGGGGCACATGGAGGTGTCTATATATTATACTGGAAGAGCAAGTTATGGCAACTTCAAGTGAGATCCAGTAGTACATGGAGGGTCTTGCCTGCCTGTGTGTGGCGGTAGACAAGGGGGTGTCTACACAATCAAAGAGTAGGATGCAGAAAACCAAAGTTAGGTAAGGAAAGCATCTATGATTGAGAAGGATGCATGGAAATTGGCTCTATAAAAAAGAACTTCTTATGAATTCACTTTGTAGACCAGGCTGGCCTTTAACTCAGAGATTCACCTGCCTCTGTCTCCAAAGAGCTGGGATCCAAGGCATGAGCCACCATCTCCCAGGCAACTCATTTAAAGGAAAGAATTTAACTGAGGGCTTGCTTAAGTTTCAAAGACTTAGTTCATTATCATCTTGATGGTGAGCATGACAGCATGCAGGCAGGCATGATACTGGAGAATAAGCTGAGGGCTATATCCTGATCCACAGGGACCAGGCAGAGAGAGCCAGAGATGGCCTGGTGTGAGCTTTTGAAACCTCATAGTCCACCTCCAGTGACACACATTCTCCACACCAAGGTCACATCTACTCCAACAAGACCACACCTCATCCTTCCCAACAGTCCAGCATTCAAACATATTAGTCTATGGGGGCCACTCTCATCCAAACTACAACAATATTGACAGGAGAATGACAAAAATAGTAGTCACAAACAATACTCGATGATACTAGAAAAATTAAAAAAAAACTAAAAGAAATGTAAATCTATATTAGAGCAGCCAGGAAGCTGCAAATCTCAAAATACAAGTCTTGAGGATAGCTGTAGTCTAGTATAGAGCACCATCTCTCCAGACATGCTGCAGATCACACTGTTCAAACAATGCATCCAACCATTAGATTCTTCCTGTATTAGATCAACAAAAGACACAACCATTACTAAAGAGAAATTATAGTTTTACAGCCTTTGGCTATGCCAGCTTTGTTGATTGGGAAATGAATGGAAGGATTTCAGAAAACCCTTCTGTATTCTCCACTGCAGTATCAATTTATCAACCGCATTCAGCCACACTGACTTCCAGGGAATCTCCCAGACAGTACCCACCCCTTTGTGTTTCAAGTGTCTTCTTAAAACCCCTTCTAGTGCTGTTAAGGCCATCCCATCTTACAGAAGACTTAAGTGCAGTTGGGTGTCATGGGGCATTGGAAGCTGATACAGGTGGATTGTGAGGATAAAATCAGGCTAAGTTACCTAGGGAGACCTTGTTTCAAAAACAACAGAAACTAAGTCCAGCAAAATTTCAGTTTTCTTTCTTTCTTTTTACCACTACCTTTTCTTTCTTTATTCTCATGATTTTCCCAACTGATCAGGTTAGAGGAGGTAAAACTTCCAACATTCCACATAAGAAACAGACACTGGATTTAATCTCTACCCTTAGAAAGGACACACTGAATGTCCGTGTGAGCTCTCTGGGACTTTGTGCAAGGTATCTAAACTGACATCCCTGTATCTGTGTTGTGTCAGCATACTTCCCTCCACTGAAGGTGTGGCTGGTTCTAGCTTCTCCAAGAATATGTGAGTCTCTCTACCTTTCAGACTAGACACCAAATGTCTTCCTGGAGAAAAACTGAATGTCTTCTTTCTAGTTCCTGTTATCACACTAACTGATGAGTGTGAGTGACAGAATGATGGTATTTTGGTTTGGTGTTTGTTTTCTGAGACAAGGTTTCTCTGTGTAGCCCTGGCTGTCCTGGAACTAGCACTGTACACCAGGCAGTCCTTGAACTCAGAGATCCACCAGCCTCTGCCTCCCATGTGCTGGGACTGAAAGGTGTGCACTACCATGTCTGGCTAGTTTTTGTGTTTTCATGTGTGCTGGTTCTCATTTATGTGGAGGCCAGAGGTCAACTGAAGTGTCCTCAACTGCTCTCTGCTTCATTTTTGAGACAGGATATCTCACTGAATCAATTTGGCCAGATTGGATGACCAGTGAGCCCTGTATGGTGATATTTTATTTGTGCTGAAATGTGATTTTATTTGTATGTTAATAAATAAAGTTGCCTGGAGATCATAGGTCATAGCCATTAAGCAGAAGTCTGGCAGTGGTAGCACATGCCCTTAATCTGATCACATGGCAGGCAGAGTCTCTGTGTGTTCAAGGACACAGCCAAGCATGGTGACACATGTGTTTATAGAGACCTGGAGGTCTGTATAGACAGGCAGCGATGAGGAAATCATGTGGTTGCGTTTAGAGCCAATGAGAAGGTAGAACAAAAAGGCAATAAAAAGATAGACACACAGGAGAAGGTTGCTCTGAGTGGAAGGACGGCAGTGAGTGGTAAGCTAAAGGCTATGATCACTTGGGCTATTAACTCCACATTTGGCTCTGTGTCTTATTTAATAAGACCATTTAGAATTTCGTCTATGTTTGGTGCACAATGTGGCACAAATTCATTAAAAACCATTGGTGCCTTCACAGGCCAGGGGTTTCAAACCCCAGATCAGCCAGAGTTTACAGGCCTCAGGCCTGGTCAGAGCTACCAGTCTGGCTGCACAAGGTCAGAGCTGCACTCGACCGCAGCTGCAGCAGCTACATGCAGCTGCAGTTGGAGCTGCTTACAGCTGAATCACCAACTCATGTGGTTGGAGTTTAAGGACGCCAGAGCTCAGGCCCAAATTGGCTCAAGCAGGAGCATGTGGCTGGGTTTTGGCTTTTAGACAAAACATGTGGCTACACTTTCTTTCTTTCTTTCTTTCTTTCTTTCTTTCTTTCTTTCTTTCTTTCTTTCTTTCTTTCTTCTTTCTCTCTTCCTTTCTTCCTTCCTCTCTCTCTCTCTCTCTCTCTCTCTCTCTCTCTCTCTCTCTCTCTCCACAACCACACTAGGTAGCTGTTTTGAAATTCCCTTGGATTTCTACTGTTCTACGCAGACTTGGTAAGTCAATTAAGATATCAGATTTTTTTTTGGTTTTTTTTTTTTTTTCGAGACAGGGTTTCTCTGTGTAGCTTTGCGCCTTTCCTGGAACTCACTTTGGAGACCAGGCTGGCCTCGAACTCACAGAGATCCGCCTGGCTCTGCCTCAAGATATCAGATATTTTAAAGGGAAAAACTACTTAAAAAAGAAAATTGTCTCTACATTTAAAAATGGATAATATCTGTACAATAGAAGAAAATAGGTCTTTGTTTGATAAAACATTAGGCAATCTGAAAATGGAACAATTACATGAGAGGAATAATGTTGATGGGATATATGTAACATCATTTATACATATTATTAGTTTACTTATCCTTATTTTACAATTTAAAAAGATAGTCAATTTAAGTGCCAGGATAAAAGCTTTAGAAAAACCTGTTAAAATGAATTATAGAGAAATTCAGACTCAGACAGAAGAATTTAAGGGTGAAATTATTTCAGGATTGGATTATAAGATTACAGAAAGAAAGCCTGTTTTCAAACAATCAAACTTTATTTATCCAGTAACCATACAACAGCTACCTGGTCAAGTGAATGTAGAAACTAATTGGACTCCAGTTGAAATGTTAGATTTAAGAAGATTTAAGGAGGCAATAGTATCTTATGGCATGCGTTCCCCATTTGTAAAGCAAATGCAAAACTCCTGGTCAACTTGTAATAGGATCATCCCTCAAGACTGTAAAGAGCTGGTAAATGCTGTCCTTGAACCCAGAGCACAGCTGCAGTGGTGTGATGTATTACTGTGATGAGGCTAAGATGATAGAAAGTCAATGGAGGGCTAGAGGTGTGGAAATTTCCCAGGATCAGCTTCTTGGAGAACGCCAATATGCTGAAATAAAAAGAAAATGTTTAGATGATAACCAAACCCTAATTCTATGTTGAATGGCAGCCATGAATGCATGGGGCAGAATTGAGGAAGCAGGAAAGAAAACCGAGTCATTCATAAAAGTTGTGAAAGGCCCCAAAGAATCCTTCATGAATTTCTTACAAAGAATGTCTTCAGCAGTAAATAGAATGGTCCTGAATTCAGAAGCTAGCCAGAAAATAATTGAATCTTTGGCTTTTGAGAATGCGAATGTAGCACACAAGAAAATAATCAGGCCATTAAAGGCAAGATCAGCATCCTTGGAGGACTGTATTAGAGACATGATTAATGTTGAGTCTCATGGCCATGATGATATGGAGATAGGCGAAGCAATTTCAAGAGGTTTGAGGAATGTTAGATGTTTTGGATGTGGAAAGCAATGTCATTTGAAAAGGGACTGTAAACAGGGCATTCCTAGAAACAATATTTCTTCAAGGAATAATGGCAAAAGAATACCCCTCTCTTCTGGAGTATGCAAAAGTTGTGGTAAGGGTAAATACTGGACCAACAAATGTAGACCAACAAGGGACAGACAAGGTAATCCTTTGCCTCTGTCTTCGGAATATTCCCAGAGGGGCCTCAGGCAGGCCCCCACAACAAATCCAGTTCAGACCTTTCCTGCCATCATAGAGGAAACCCCTACTCAGAGCAATTAAATAACCAAATGCCTATTGGAATAAACCAGGCTGCTTGGGGTGATGGAACAGCTGAGACAGAGAGAAAAGAAAAGTCAGGAGAAGCCATAAAGAAAAAATTTTTGGCAAACTTGTATAATGAACAAAGACCAAATTTAACAATAAGAATAAATGATGTTTTGTTATCTGGTCTAGTAGACACAGGTGCTGATGTGACCATAATTGCACCAGAATTCTGGCATCCAACTTGGCATCTTTAGGAGGAAGCTCAGCTGTTAGGGATTGGAACATTATCTCAAGTGAAACAGAGTGCAAGATGGGTCAAATGTATAGGACAAGAAGGACAGAGAGGAAAATTAAAACCATATGTGGCTAACATAGCTATGAATTTATGGGAACAAGATCTGTTACAATAATGGAATAATCAGATTAACATCCCTCCAACCTCAGAAACAAATCATAAACTAGCACATGTTTCTGAGAGAAATATTAGAAGGTATTATTCTAATGAGTTGTCACCAACCATCCAAATTGTACAAGAACAGGACACAACAACTGATGATTTTCCAAGGACACCAACAACTCTACCTTTAAAATGGTTAACAGCCTATACATGTTCTGCAATAGCCTTTAACAACAGAGAAACTCCAGGCTTTAGAAGAGCTGATACAAGAGCAGTTAAATGCTCACCATATTGAGGAATCAACCAGCCCTTGGAATTCTCCTGCATTTGTTATTAAAAAGAAATCTGGTAAATGGAGAATGGTAACAGACCTTAGAGCAATTAACGAAGTAATTCAGCCAATAGGCTCTCTAGAGTCCAGAATTCCTTTGTCTACTCTGTTACCTAAAGGATTGCCTCTTATAGTTATCAATTTAAAAGACTGTTTCTTTTCAATACCCTTACAAGAAAAAGAGAAAGATTTGCCTTCACAGTGCCTACTTATAATAATTCTCAACCGATTAAGAGATATCAATGGAGGGTCCTCCCATGGGGGAATGTTGAATAGCCAAACCCTGTGCCAATATTTTGTATAACAGCCATTGGAAGTGATATGTAAACAATTTCCTAAATCTATAATTTATCATTATATGAATGATATTTTTAGCTGACTCAAATGCAGATACTTTAGAAAGAATGTTTGAAGAAGTAAAGAAAATTTTGCCTTGTTGGGGATTACAAATTGCTCCTGAACAGATACAAAGAGGAGATTCTATTAATTATTTAGGATATAAAATAGGTCTACAAAAAATTAGACCCCCAAAAGGTACAAATTAGGAGAGATGGATTATGGACTCTTAATGACTTTAAAGATTATTTGGAGACATTTCTCATCTATGAACTATTGTTGGAGTAAAAAATGATGAACTGAATAATTTGTTCAAAACCTTAGAAGGTGACAAGGACTTAAATAGTCCAAGAGAATTATCACCTG
The DNA here is from genome assembly GCF_007827085.1 of Peromyscus californicus insignis. Lineage (NCBI taxonomy): Eukaryota > Metazoa > Chordata > Mammalia > Rodentia > Cricetidae > Peromyscus > Peromyscus californicus. The sequence goes on from NW_026294540.1 coordinate 38,748,324, forward strand.
AAGCTGAGAAAGAATTGGCCTTGGTAGAAAAGAAAGTACAGGAAGGACATGTGGATCATGTCGATCCCAAGCTGGATTGCATTTTGGTTATTTTACCCTCTAGGCATTCTCCTTCAGTAATTTTAATGCAGGGGGAAGATATTATATTGGAATGGATATTTTTACCAAATAAACAGAGTTAAAAATTAAAAACTTATGTGGAAAAAAATCTGTGACTTGATTTTGAAAGGAAAATTGAAACTTCATCAATTAGCAGGAATAGACCCAGCAGAAACTGTCATAGCTTTAACTAAGGAGGACATTGAAAAATTATGGGCAGTAAGTGAACTTGTCAAAGAGCTTGCAGTGATTTTTGGGGAGAGATTAACAGCAAATATCCCAAAAGCAATAGAATTGATCTTATAAAGAGAGCTGATTGGATTTTGCCTCAAATTGTATGGGAAACACCCATATCTGGAGCTTGTACATTTTATACAGATGGAAACAAACAAGGAAAGGCAGGTTACAAATCAGAAAATTTAGGTAAGTGGTTCAAAGTCCTTATAATTCAGTTCAAAAATCAGAATTGTATGCTATTCTGTTGGTATTAATGGATTTTTCAGAACCTCTCAACATAGTTACTGACTCTCAGTATGCTGAAAGAGTGGTCTTACATATTGAGACTGCAGAATTTATCCCTGATGAGTCAGAATTAACTTCACTATTTATTCAGTTACAAGATATAATCAGGAACAGGAATCATCCTTTATATATAAGTCACATCCAATCCCATATGGGTCTGCCAGGCCCTCTAGCACAAGGCAATGATGAGATTGGTAAGTTATTGATAGGAAATGTGCTGGAGGCCTCAAAATTTCATAAAAAATCCTTTAAAAAGGGATTTTTCGATAACCTGGCAACAAGCCAAGGAAATTGTAAGGAAATATCCTACTTGTTCCTTTTACAATGAGACTCCATTACCAGCAGGATGTAACCCAAAGGGTGCTCAGAGGAATGAAATCTGGCAGATGGATGTGTTTAACTTTGCAGAATTTGAAAAACTGAAATATATACACCACACCATTGATACTTATTAAGGATTTCAATGGGCAACTGCTTTGAGTTCTGAAAAAGCTGATCTGTAATCATGTATTTGCTAGAAGTTATGGCCATCATGGGTATACCTGCACAAATTAAAACTGACAATGCTCCAGCATATGTCTCTGTTAAAATGAAACAGTTTTTTGCTTATTACAATATAAAACATATTACAGGTATACCACATAATCCTACAGGACAAGCAGTTATAGAAAGATAAAACAGAACTCTAAAGGATATGCTAAATAAACAGAAAGGGATAACAAAAGCCCCCAGAAACAGACTGCATAATGCTCTATTAACTTTGAATTTTCTCAATGCTAATGAGAAAGGAACAACAGCTGCAGAGAGACATTGGATAATAGAAAAAGCTACCGAATTAAATCAGCCTATATACTTTAAGGATGTGCTGACCTCAGAATGGAAACCAGGATATGTGTTACGTTGGGGATGAGGTTTTGCTTTTGTTTCTATAGGAGAAGATAAACTGTGGATACCATTAAAATTGATAAAGGTTCAATTTGAACAAGACAGACCTCTTAGTTAGAAGAGGTGATAGTTCATCAACCAGCATGACCATCCAATTTAAACTAGCTTAAACCATTAACACATGCATTTTCATTTAATCAGATATAACTTGCCAAAAGGGAGCCTCCCCAAAGTTAATCTTGGGGAAAGGTTTTGTTTTAGTCTTTTAGGAGAATGAAAGCTAAGGAATCTGAAGAACACTGGACAAATGAGACATCTGAAGAAAAAGGACGAATCATCTAGAAAAAATGTCCCAAGAAAAAGAGTAATATGTCCTATTGGTATATCATCTATAAAATTTCATAAGTCTTCCTAAATGTTTGTTTCTGCTCTTCTCTAAAAACATCTAACACAAATGGTCTTCTTGTAGTCCCAGTTCAATTAAAAATTAGAGCTGGCTTTGGAGTTGGAGAATGGTTCTCTCCTTCTTTAAACCCAAGCATGTTGTTAAAAGGAAAATGCAAACTCCCTGTATCATGCCAGAAGAAAGAACCATCTTCTGATATGGAACAGAAGAAAACAAAAAAAATTAAGGGACTGTTCTATTACTACTAATCTCAATTCTTTGATTCTATTCTGATTCTTTAAACTTTTCTTAAAGTATGAATTTTATATCAAAATTTACAAGATTAAGATATATATTTTTTAAACTTTGTTAAGATATTAATGGTCATATAGAGTACTAATTCTAGAAAAAAGGCTTCAATTAGCTGCTTATACATGTCTTTGTGTTCAAGTCTCTATCAGTTTTCTGCAGGAAATCACCACCAGACATCAACTGAAGTCTCCAGGAAGAAGATGGGACCCCATAACAACAATGATTCCATGTGGACAATAATAATATCACTAAGCTGACAAGCATCATCTACAGATCAGTTTTGGACTACAAAGTGCTCAGAGCAATTTTGAGAGGGCTAGCTGAGATGATCCATTTTCTCAGACTACTTGAATAAGGACCTGAGATAAGCCCTGAACTTTGGCATTATGCAGAGACTAGACAACAAATGATATAGCTACCTTTCCTAGAATTTGACAATTAACCCAAAATTTTTCTTTTCAGAATAAAGATGCCTTCGCCCATATCCAGCAGGAAGCAATTTTAAGAACATGACGCCCACATTCCTAAAGAGGTGGTATGGGGCAGGTGGTTTTTTGGTCTTTCAGTGGGTTTGGGGTCTGGGATAATTTTCATTGTTTAGGAGGGTTGGTTACAAGTTGTTGTTAAGGGTTAAGAAATGTGCTAAGCAACAGGGACAAATAGCCAAATGAATGGAAACACATGAACTATGAACCAATGGCTGAGGGGTCCCCACTGGATCAGGCCCTCCGAATGGGTGAGACAGTTGATTGGCTTGATCTGTTTGGGAGACATCCAGGCAGTGGGACCAGATCTTGTGCTCATTGCATGAGTTGGCTGTTTGAAACCTGGGGCCTATGCAGGATTGTTTGGCTCGGCCTGGGAGGAGGGGACTAGACCTACCTGGACTGAGTCTACCAGGTTGACCTCAGTCTGTGGGGAAGGCTTTGCCCTGGAGGAGATGGGAATGGGGGGGGGTTGGGGGGAAGGTGAGGGGGACGAGAGGGGGGAGAACAAGGGAATCCGTGGCTGATATGTAGAACTGAATTGTATTGCAAAATAAATTAAAATAAATTTAAAAAAAAAAGAAATGTGCTAAGCAAAGGAGATTAGATTTAGGGTTCTTGTTTTAAAAAAGATATATAGAAATGATAGAATAGAGGGTAGATTATTGAATCTACTCTGAAAGTAAAGAGAAGATATAGATACAATATAGATAAAAAGATAGATTATTGAATCACTTTTAAAAGACAATTACTAGTTTTAAATACTTCACATTGAATTGGATTTTTGTATATTGTATACAAATTATATATATTGAGAGTGATATTGTTAGAAAATGCTATATGTATATTTCTAATCTTGTTCAAGATATTGTACTTATACAGTTCATTTAATTATGTAATGCAATTTGCTAATTCTTGAATGTTATTATTACCAACTATTAGAATATAAAGAAATGAAAGTTAGTAGTTAGATATTACAGTTAAACTGGTAGTTGTATTAGGTATGATTTCAATGTCAAGCAGATATATTTTAGATAGGTCATCTTCAAACCTTTCAGAGATCTATAGAATATGGCATTCAAAATGTTTTAATAGGGTGGAACGCTGAGGATGCATCGGCAGCATGTTCTGGCTGCTGCACTGGCGTCTGGGCCGAACCCTGCTGCGGGCTGCTTGGCGTGCCTGCTGCCCAAGCGGGTGGGCGACACGGGATGGGTGGTGGTGGTGGGGCTGCGAGGCACGCCAGGAGCAGGGCCAGGGACTGCTGCCGCTGTTAGTAGCACTCGCCTGGTCACGGGGCCCTTGGTGGTGCGGGAGCCGCCAGGAGAGGAGGACGCCGGCAGACGAGGCGGAGGCCGAGATCATCCGGCTACTGAAGCGAGTCAAGTTGAGCATCATGAAAGATGAGCCAGAAGTGCAGAGCTAATTTTGCATGATGCTCTTCGCCTTGTCTTGCGTATCAGAGTGACAACAAGAAAGCCATCTCTTACACTTAGGACTTGATGGCCAACTTAGCATTTATCCGAGGGCAACTTGAAAATGCAGAACAACTTTTAAAAGGAACCACGAGCTACCTGCTTGGAGGAGGTATGAAACAGGAAGACAATGCAATTATTGAAATCTCTCTGAAGCTGGCCAGTATCTATGCTGCTCAGAATAAACAAGAATTCGCCCTTGCTGGCTACGAATTCTGCATTGCAACTCTAGAAAAAAAAATTGAAAGAGAAAAGGAATTAGCAGAAGATGTTATGTCAGTGGAAGAGAAAGCCAATACCTACCTCCTCCTTGGCATGAGCTTAGACTCTTGTGCATGCTACCTGCTGTTCTATGGGCATCTATCACAGGCACAGAGGATGCATGAAAAAGCCCTGCAGATTTGTCAAGGAATACAAGGAGAAAGACACCCACAGACCATTGTGCTGATGAGTGACTTGGCTACTACTCTGGATGCACAGGCTCTGATGATGCCTACATTTATATGCAGAGGGCGTCAGATCTGGCAAGAGAGATAAATCATCCTGAGCTGCACATGGTGCTCAGCAATCTGGCTGCCATTTTGACACACAGAGAGCGATACACACAAGCAAAAGAGATCTACCAGGAAGCACTGCAGCAGGCAGAGCTGAAGAGAGATGAGGTTTCTGTGCAGCACCTCAGGGAAGAACTGGCTGAGCTGTCGAGAAAAAGTAGACTTCTGACTTAATTTTGTTAAGATGTTAAGTTCATTTTGTTGTAGAGGGTAATTTCTGGTAGCCCAAAGGAGTGACTGTTCTTCAGTGTCTGGATCCTAAGCAGAGATGTGAATCGTTGTTGAAATCCAGCTTCCTTCAACTCAGCCTCGGTGAAGGACAAGTTGTATACACTGCCACGTTTGTTTTTAAATTTAGTTTACTCTGGGATGAGGTGTTGGCCTCCAACTTGGAGTCCCCCTGCCTCAGTCCCCCAAGTGCTGGGACTGTTGATAGGGCAGGTGCACTGTGCCTGGCCCTCCGTTTGTTTGTAAAGGTGCAACAGCCTTCACCCTGTACTGACTGACTTCTAAGGGCTTGATGTGAAGTAAGTGGTGTTTTCCAGTGCAGCACGTAAGGGCCGTCCAGCCTGGTCTGAAAAAACCACAGATTAAGTGGCCAAGTTCTCCACGGTGTGGTCATTACACCTTCCGTAAGATTTTGGTTCATACTTTCTCTTCTCTATCCATTTCTGGCAAACAAGTTACTTGTCTGAAGGCACAGGAGGATTTTGGTAAGTTCTCTTACAGTCTTTTATTGAAGCATTGTGAGATTTAATGAATACAGGGGAAGTGAGAATTCTAGTTGGCCGCAGTACAGAGCATTAGCTTCTGAAGTGGAAGTTAGGCCCTTTGTCTCCTGGTTACATGTAACAACTAAAAATGGTGGTGGCAGAAAGAAGGAAGCCTCTCATCAGTGCTGTCTGAGCCCTGGGCTTCCTTTACAGTCACAGTCACCTAGTGGAGTCGAGCTGAACCCAGTACTACTACTGACAGCACTGATGTGTACCATTGGCAATCGGAACCGCTGACCTGGATCCTACTTAGCTCTGGCTTTTTACTTTGCAATCTCTGTATTTACGCTATGAAGTGGGAAAACAATTAGATTTTTTGTCTGATGACTTAAAATGAATTGACTGTTATGTTGAAAAAAACATTATCACTGGCTCAGAGTACATAACATACAAGATAACATGGATGGATGCTTTTACCTTTGCAGCCTGGCAGATGGCCATTTACCTGAGAGAGAAGACAATTTTTCTGGTTGCCATGAAGGAACACTGGTGGTGTTGGCATTTCATGGAGGTGGGCGACGTGAGTAGGACTGGCCAATGGACTTTTGGTTCATATGTTTGTACTGGGAGAATCTTCATAATAAACTAGAGACTACGTAAAAAAAATGTTTTAATAACTTAGAAATTTTTTCTTTTTTATGACTATGAGACATGTCAGCTCCTGGCAGCACCAATACTTCAGAGAAGACATGGGCATTCAAGAAACTGCATATGGAGTTAACTTTCATTATGGCAAAAGTTAGCCACTGGACAACAAGGTGTCCTCTAATTGACTGCTGACAAACAGGAAAAAATGGACAGAACATGAAAAAAAGGACTACTGATTCTTGCCAAGACAAGTGTGGTTATGGCTTTAACAACAGGCATCTTCTGAGGCCAGGACAATATGGCACCATCCCTGAAGTGGCCTTTGCAATCCAGAAAAGGTATAGTGCCCCTTTCTTCAAAGGCAGCTAAACTGGCAGTGGACCAATGGCTTCTGATGTGCAGTGGAACAGCAGCTGAAGCAGTTATTCTTGAAAGAGTAACTAAGCTGACATAGTCTAACCTCTCAATGGTAGACTGGCATTTAATAAAAGAGATGAAGCCACAAGCTGAGAAGAATGGACAGCTGAATTAAAAAATATCAACAATTTCCAAAATTTAAAATCCTGAATCATGACAGGACACTAGTAGAATTCAGGTGTTTCTGGTACATGGACTGCTCTCACCGAATATAAGGTCAAACTGTAGGCCTTGGGTACATCCTAATTCACAAATGAGTCTGTCAGATATGCTAAGCCTATAGGCTGAAGATGATGCCCCAATGTTGTGGAGAAACCTTGGGTGACTGTCTAGGCAGCTGGCTGTTTCTGTCAACTCACATTTTTTTTTGGAAGCCACTTGTGTGTACTTCCTGTTTTTTTAGGTAATATTATTTCCTTCTTGGGTCTCTGAGGGAGTTGAAAATTAGATACTTACAGTTACAGTTATAGTTAAAGATTAGATAGTTATAGTTTTCCTTGTTAAGAATTTCAGAGAAGAAACTCACTAAAGAGGTGTAAGTGTATAAATTTGAAAGACAATATAAGATAGTTCTGTTAGTGATATAAGTTAGGATAGAAAGTGAATCAGGTACATTTTGGACTTACCAAAATAGGATAGATAAGGGAATATTTTCTCTGAGTCTGTCAAATGCAAATGGAGTAGACATTGTTTAGGTATTTATTGCTTGTATGTATTGTATATAGTTATTTCACTTATTGTATATAGTTTTTCTTATATTTATAACTTTTTTCCTTTTTTCTTTTTATTTGAATAGAAAGGGGAAATATGGTGATATTTTATTTGTGCTGAAATGTGATTTTTTTTGTATGTTAATAAATAAAGTTGCCTGGAGATCAGAGGTCAAACAAGCCATAAGTAGAGTCAGGCGGTGGTCGTACACACCCTTAATCTGGCAGGCAGTGTGGTCAAGAACACAGCCAAACATGGTAACAGGAGCCTTTAATCTCAGTACCAACCATAGAGACCTGGGTCTGTATAGACAGGCAGTGATGAGGAAGTCATGTGGCTGGGCTTAGAGCCAAGGAGAAGGCAGAACAAGAAAGCAATAAAAGCGCAGGTTAGGCAGGAAGAAGTTTGCTTTCTCCGGGGAAGCTACTGCTGGTGGTAAGCTAAAGCTAGTCATGGCTAATGCTCTGATTTCTTGGCTATTTCCTCTGTATCTACCTCTGTGTTTCTTATTTACTAAGACTGTTTAGAATTTCGTCTACACTTATAGTCTAGCCAAACTGACAAAAATCTCAGAACCTGCTAGGAATATCACCCTATATTGAAAAGACCCACATATAACTAGAGCATCATGTCCTCCTCAGTGTCACCTCCCCTAAAGCAAAGCTTCAATTATACATTCATAGCTAGGCGTCACTTCATGCTAGGTACCTTAAGCTCAACTGCCAATGTTACAGGTACACAAAGAGATGGTGTTAGGACATTCTAACTGCCCCCTGCCTTACAATCAAAGCATGCTCTCTCTCTTTCTCTCTCTCTCTCTCTCTCTCTCTCTCTCTCTCTCTCTCTCTATCTATCTATCTCTATCTCTCTGCCCTCTCTCTGTCTCTTATATACACACAAATACATACACACAACTATGTGTCTGTCTGTTACTTCTAGACATTTCCTCCACACAGCAAAAGTCCCACATACACACACAGGGCTAGGTTTCTACTCCTGCTAGGTACAATCTCCCTAGGAGGATCTTAGGAGAACCTCTAAGAGGACATGGTATCTAGCTGTGGAAGAGGAATACATATAGAGCTAGACACAAAAAGCTAGATGTCAGGTACTTTTGGTATCCCCTCCCCTCCATGTTTTATACTCATTTCAGTTTGGGAGCCAGAAACAGTTGATGGAGATGACCTCTGGCATTTGTCTTTCTGGATCTGGGTTCTCTCAATCAATATCATCTTTTCCACATCCATCCAATGTGGTGGCATTGTGTTCCCCAAAATATTGTGTACCTTAATAAACTTATCTGGGTTCAGAGAACAGAAAAGCCACAAGATACTTAGGCTAGAAAATGTTAGCACATGCCTTTAATCCTAGCATTCCAGAGACAGAAATCCGTCTGGATCTCTGTGAGTTCAAGGCTGCATTGGAAACAGCCAGGCATGGTGACTCATGCCTTTAATCCCAGAAAGCAGCCTTTAATCCCAGGGAGTGGTGGTAGAAAGCAGAAAGGTTTATAAGGTGTGAGGACCAGAAACTGGCAGCGTTTGCCTGGTTAAGCATTTGGCTGGTTAAGCTTTCAGGCTTTGGAGCAACACAGTTCAGCTGAGATTCATTCTGGATGAGGACTCAGAGGCTTCCAGTCTGAGGAAACAGGACCAGCTGAGGAATTGGCAAGGTGAGATAGCTGTGGCTTGTTCTGGTACTCTGACCTTCCAGCATTTACCCCAATAACTGGCCTCGGGTTTGAATTTATTAATAAGAACTTTTAAGATTCATGCTACAATCCAATACACAGAAAGATGACTTAAAAACAAAAAGGATTATTGTGCCGAGTGTCTGAAACTAGGCCTGTGATTTTTGCAGTTGCATGCAGTTTACAGGACCCATTTCTTTATTAATGTGGGGCCTAACGTGGGAGTTCCAGGCCCAATGTGGGTGCCTCCACCCCTGTGTGTTGGTCCCGAATTCTGTAAGAAAGCAAACTGAAGTAGCTGTGAAGAGCAAGCCAGTAAAGAGCTGTCCTCTGAATCTGCTAGAGTTCCTAGAAAACTTCCCTAATGATGGACATTGAACAGGACATGGGGGCCAAATAAACTCTTTCTACCACATTGAGTTATGTCAGGACCTGTCTATCAACAATACAAAGTATACTAGGACAGTATCACAAGACTGGCCTCAATTTGTAATCCTCCAGACTTCGCCTACTGGCTGCTGGCTTTAAGAATGTAATATAAACCTGTATGAACAAATGGAAGTTTAAGGTTGACTAGATCTCAGAGAGAAAAGAAATCAAGGTCCAGTACAATACAATTCCATAGGGTGAGATTATTTTAATGAAGTTAATCATCGAACACATCTCAAGCAGACAGATTGGAGAAATACGGCTGAATGAGGGTAGACACAACAAATAGTGCCTGATGATATATACAGAGAGAGGGGATGAATATGAACTTATTTTTAGTATGTTAAGCACCAGTCAGAGGGTATAATAAACACAGGAGTGAAATCATAGACTTGAGATAGTTAATCATGGGACATGTAAGCAGCAACAGTGGTTGCAGGAAGGTCAGTTTAGGAGGCTGGCAGAAGTGTGACAACATCATGGCTTGGTCACTCTCTGGATCAAATGTTGGTGAATATACCCACTGCACTCTGTGGAACATGGCTCATGAGGTCAGGACACATGTTAGCACATCATGACCAGCACACACAACCATTGTAATACACATAACCTGGCTCATGAGATCAGAGGATGTGGGATATTCTGAATCCTGCCCCAGCACACATCTCATCTCAGTTCCTGCATTCTGGTTGGTGAGGTCAGAAGGGATACCACTCCTAGCCGGCATTAGGAAGTTATCCCACCTACAAACCAGCACTGTGTGTCTCCACCCCTGAGCTCAAGCAGAACACAGAGGAGCCTAGCACTGCCAAACTTGGAACACCAAGGATCAATCCAAACACTCCCCGACACAAAGGAAACAGAAACACTCAAGTAACAAACTAAATCCAGATGAGCCCATGACAAATGCAGAAGTAACATGAAAAACCCAGGACAACATTGTTGTGGCTGCATCTCGAGACCCCTGAGCAAGACCACCACAGAGCTGATATCTGATGTAAAACACACAGGGGTTTATTGATAGCAAGCAAGCCCGGGCTTGGTCCATGTCCAACACTCGACACAGTGGTTGGAGGAGGATGGCCCTGAGCTCTCAGGGTGAGGGGTTTTTAAAGGGAAAAACTGCAAGCAGGGTGGCACAAGCCTTGGCATCATATGATTGGGTGTGTGTAACCTTTGAATTTACTGGTTGGGGGTTACAGTTATCATCTTGGGGGCAGGCCTGGGCAAGTCCCAGGCTTTGTCCTTGAGCTGCCATGGGGGTTGGCTGGCCTAGCACGTACTGACTGTGGGGACTGACTCAGTGGACCAGGCTCTGTCCTTGAGATGCCACGGAGGCTGGCTGGCCTCACACGTTCAGATAGACCCATGCATGTATCTCTTAGTTGGTGAGGGGTCCCAGACAGTAAACAACTGGCTGAACCTTGAGCGGTCAGAGTACTTGCAGAAAGGGAGCTACTGCAAGGACTATGTCATAGCCCTCCCAGAAACTGCTTGCTCATGTCTCAGGAAACTGAAATTGAGGCCTGATCTCTGAGAGAAGATTGACAGCCTGTTACGGTGTCTGCTTGGTCCTTTCAACATAACTCCTCCCAAAATGATCAATCCCAAAGTAGTGGCCAACAATAAGAGAGACTTCAACCAAATTCAAAGTTGAGTAACAAGGAGAGCCCAATGGCAGATGCATGGATCTCCCTGGGAAAGGGAAAAAAAGAGATCTCCTGGGTGAACTGGGGGCAGGTAAGGATGGGAACATGAGGATTTGGGTTGGGAGGTGAATGAAGATGTACTCTACTGAAAGAGATGACTGGAACAGGGGAGCATAATGGGGCCAGGTAGAACATGATGCAAGGGGAACTCCCCAAAATCTATGAGGATGAACCCAACTAAGATGTCTAGTAATAGAGGATACACAGCCTGAACTGGCCAATCTCCTGTGGTCAGACTGTTGACTACCCCAATTGTCATCAGAGAGTCTTCATCTAGTAACTGATGGAAATAGATTCAGAGACCCACAACAAAATATTAATCCTCTTTGGGTTCAGGAAATCCTGCTGAAGAGAAGGAGGAAGGATTGTGGGTTCAGTGGGGTCAAGAATATCCCCAGATAACAGAAACAACTAACCTGGCTCATATGAACTCAGTCTGAACCAACAACCAGAGAGCCTACGTGAGACTGACTAGGCCCTATACATACATATATCTGACAGCTGTGTAGCTTGGTCTACTTATGGAACTCCTAACAATGGGAGCAGGGTCTGTCCCTTGGGCTTTGGCTGGCTCTTGGGAACCTATTTGTGAGTTCCTGCTGTGCACCGCTCTGCTTCCCAACATGTACTGCTCAGTATAATCCCAATTGGACAACTCCTGACTCACAGAAGGATAGAGAACACTGAGATGAGGTATGTAGATGGACGAGAAAACATGGCTATTACTCTGGGAATATATTGGTGTCATTGGGCTGATACTGTCATGGGCTGTGGGATGTGTGCACTTTTGAAGATCTGGCAGATCCAGTGCTGGGTGGTGATTAGGATAACCCACATGGCAAGGACCATGTCAAGGAAGGACTGATGCTCCATTAGTGGAAGCAAACTGCCCATGAGTAATGTCCCCAATGGGTAAGGCTTGTTATTATACATGCCTTTCCTGACCTCACCAGACAGCTTACTCCCCAGCTTGCCCATTACTGGGGCCCCAGGAAAGTTAAACCACTCTGAGAGCAGTGGGCTATGGAGACTACCTGGTGAGACTTAAGGAGGACAGCTCCACAGTGATGCAAACCCCAGTAAGGCAATGTGGAATGCCATGACCATTGACCCTCAGCTGTGTCTTGGCCACAGCATACCTCCCTTCCCACCTTGGTTTTGAATTATACTGTGTAGCCATTCAGTGTCATAAGTTAATGACCAAGATCTCATATGAAAAACAACACCCAAATGATGTTGATCCTCCATGGATTGTAAGAATGAAGTTAAAGACCAAGGCCAAAGGGCAAGTGGCATGGCACTCATGACTACGGGATCTGTTCGTTACTGCTTCATTGCCCACCAGAAAGAAACCGATGGAATCCTTACCATGAGAGCTCCGTGGGGATGAAAGCTCAGTAGAGTGGGGAGATTGATTGGAAGACAGTTTCTTCTGGAACATAGAAACTATAGGTATTTCATTCTGGAAGCAACTACATATTTTGAGATTGGAGTCAATTTTGGAATATGCTCATTGAAGGAAGACACGACACGTTTAAACATAGTCATTTCAAGGTCATGTATCCCATGCTTTTTAGTGTAAATGAGAGAGGACTGGGGGAGAGAAAGAACCACAGATTGACTATATCAGTCATGGCACCTAAAATGTAATCTGACATTGCCTGATTAGAGACACATGCTTAAGATCACACTAACTGCTTGGAGAGGACAATGATATGTCAGAAGAATATTGAGATGACAAATGCTATATAACCAACTGGACAACTCTGCTGATGTCCACGCCATTATTTCCTTCCATTGGGTTGACTTGTGTTTCTATAAATCTGAAGTTAAATAAACTGTGCTTCCTGTAAGTAGATCTTTGCCAACTATTAGACCACACATGAGAAAAATTAATAATGAGTGGCTGGAAACAAGAATGTGAGAGAAAAAAAATAAAACTCACTATGGTGTTTGCCAAGCCTTGATTGGACCATTGTATGTGACATCACATGGAGTCCAAGTGATGTAAGCTAGATATCAGTCAATAAAAGGGCACCACCTAGGGCTGGGTTTTCCCTTTGTACTTCAGAGAAGCAGTTGGTTGATGGGAGAGCAGTTGGATTCAGTTGTTTCTGCTAGGTTTGGACTTTTCAAAGCCTGTCGGATCTCGACTTAGTGAGTATTTTTCCCAGGTTTTCAGTTTGGGCTTTTGTCATTTGGTGTATATTTATTGCTTTATTTACATCTTTGGTTTGGGTTTTTACTTTTGCCTCTAAATGCTTTTTCCTTATTTCACTTCATTTTCCTTTTATCAATTTCTTTCTTTGTCAGTTTTGCCTTTGTTCTTGAGGAATTTACACATATAGTGATGTATGTTATCTCTATAGCATGAGGAATTTGATCATGACTTCCCATATCTGACTATTTTGCATTTTGATCATATTTACATGGTTTATTTCACTTACCCACACATTGAATGTGACGAGTACTTCCAAATGATCTAAGGTTCTTTCCTCTGCTTGTTCAGGATCCCTAGGAAACAAAATGTGACAACTGTGTTTGTGGAACTGGAATATTTGAAGTAACACTTTCTCTAGTTCCAAAAGTTTTCCTGAAAAAGGCATTTCATTCCTTTGATGTCTGATTGTAGGCCTTACCTCAATGTTGTGTGTGTGCTCTGCTTTGTGTCAATTTGTATGTGTGGACGAATCCTAATGTTCATAGGTTAAGGAGTCCTGAAAATGAAGTTCCTTCTTCTTCTTCTTCTTCTTCTTCTTCTTCTTCTTCTTCTTCTTCTTCTTCTTCTTCTTCTTCTTCTTCTTCTTCTTCTTCTTCTTTTTCTTTTCATTTTTTCAAGACTGGGTTTCTCTGTGTTGTTTTGGTGCATGTCCTGATCTCGCTCTGCAGACCAGGCTGGCCTTGAACTTATGTAGATCTGCCTGTCTCTTTAATCCCGAATGCTGGGATTAAAGGCATGTTACAACACTGCCTGGCAAAGTATGGTCTTCTTAATGTGTTGTTGAATTTGGTGTGAGCTATCTCTCATTAAGGATTTTCTCATTTATGTTAGTCAAGGATATTGCCTGATACTGGCCTCTTTTTTAACTTTTATTTACTTGGTTTGAGAATAAGGGTAATGCATCTTGTATGAGAATAAGTTGAAAATGCTCTTTCCCTCAGACTTATAGGATACTAAACTATCTGGAGAACATTGCTGTTAGATGTTGAGATGATATAATTCATCAATGAATTGTCCTGGTCACTGTATGAGTCTTTCTTGATACTCAATACTTTCAGAGTGTTTTTATCTAGTTTTATTTCCTAGACTTTAATTTTCCTTTTGACTTATTATTTCCCTCCTTCTTGGATGTATTTTCTATTTTTTTTTTTTTTTTTCGAGACAGGGTTTCTCTGTGTAGCTTTGCGCCTTTCCTGGAACTTGCTTGGTAGCCCAGGCTGGCCTCGAACTCACAGAGATCCACCTGGCTCTGCCTCCCGAGTGCTGGGATTAAAGGCGTGTGCCACCACCACCTGGCCTGTATTTTCTATTTTTTATCAGGGGAGGGAGGGAATGGCCAGAGATTACAGAAGGACAGTGATGTGTGGACAGATCTTCCTTTCAGACAAAATGTCATTAGTAATGATGCACTGGAAACTGAGGGAGTATTATTCCCACCAGACAAAGTGTGTCTTCATGAACTTCATGTTATTTGGGGGAAAGGAGTTGCTTCAACACCAAGAAGCAGGCTTGGTTGATATGAGACCTATGCTACATGACAGAAAATGGGATCTGAAATTTAGGCTACTTGAAAGGCTCATGGTATATTCACAGGATGGGAAGGATATGGTCAATGTGACTGTGTGACAGCAATGAATCTATCTTGGCTTCTTGGAAAGTAACAGGAGTGGGGTGGGGATACATAGAAGCCCTCTCTGTTAAGGGCATTAGTCCTTGGGGCAAGAACATGGACGGAAAAAATAATTTAATAATTTAACTGAAAAATAATTTAAAAAATCACTTTGGTTTTTTGTCAAGCCATGATTGGTCCATTGCATGTGACATCACACAGAGTCCTTGTGAGGTAAGCTAGATACTAGCCAATCAAAAGGCACTGCCTGAGGCTGAGTTTTGTCTGTACTTTGGAGAATTGGTTGGTTGGTGGGAGAGCAGTTAGACTCAGTTATTTCCCCATATACTTAACCTTTTCCCTGACCTGTTGGATCTGGACATAGTGAGTTTGATTCCCAAGTTCTCAGTTTGGCCTTTTGGCAATTGGCTATTACTTTTTTCTTTCTATTTTTGGGGGGGGGTGTTTTTCGAGACAGGGTTTCTCTGTGTAGCTTTGTGCCTTTCCTGGATCTCACTCTGTAGACCAGGCTGGCCTCGAACTCACAACAATCTGCCTGCCTCTGCCTCCCAAGTGCTGGGATTAAAGGCTTCTGCCACCCCCCCAGCATTTCTTTATTTACATTATTGGTTGGTAGTAATTTTACCCTGTCATTCCTTTTTATTCATTTCAACTGATTTTCCTTCTGTCAACTTCTTTTGTCATTTTTGACTGTGTTCTTGTATATTTTACAAATTTAATGTTATGTAGTAAATGCATAGGATGAAGAATTTGATCATGACTGATATCTGGCTGTACTCTACTTTGATCATATTTATCTGCTATACTTCACTTCCTGGTCCATTAAATTGGACAATTACTTCCTATTATACAAAGGCTATGCCCCTGCCTCCTCATGACCTGGAGTGAACAAAATGTGACACATGTTTGTGGAATTGGCATGTTTGTAGTAACACTTTCACTAATTCCAAGTTTTTGCCTGAATTAGGCATTCCATTCCACTGATGTCTGATTTAGGACTTACCTCAGTGTTGTGCGTACGCTGTGCTCTTTGGCTGTTGATGAATCTTGAGTGTTCCTGGTTAAAGACATCTTGAGCATAAAGTCTCGTCTTATTAACGTGGTGTTGAATTTGATGTGACCTATCAATTACCCTCATTCAGGTTTTTCCAATCTGTCAGTCAAGGATATTGCCTGATACTAGGATCATTTTGAAATGTCTTATATGGTTTGTAAATTAGGGGAATTACTCTTTTATGCAATGTGCTTGAAACTGTGCCTTCCCTCAGTTTTATGGACTACTGAAATACTTGACGGTCATTGTTGCTAGTTGTAGAGATTGGAAAGTTGATTTCCAGTGTGCTGTGGGATGGTCTGTATGTCAAATGTGTTGCTGATTAGTCAATAAATAAAACACTGATTGGCCATTGGCTAGGCAGGAAGTGTAGGCAGGACAAGGAGGAGAATAAAGCTGGGAAGTGAAAGGCTGAGTCGGAGAGACACCGCCAGCCGCCATGATGAGAAACAGCATGTAAAGATGCCGGTAAGCCACGAGCCATGTGGCAAGGTATAGATTAATGGAAATGGATTAATTTAAGCTGTAAGAACAGTTAGCAAGAAGCCTGCCACGGCCATACAGTTTGTAACCGATATAAGTCTTTGTGTTTATTTGATCGGGTTTAAGCGGCATGGGACTGGCGGTTGAGAGAGATTTGTCCTGACTGTGGGCCAGGCAGGAAAACTCTAGCAACACCAGTGTGTTGGTTTTGGCTCCTGGGATTTAGATTTCCTTTGTTTTATTTATATTTATGTTTTTCAGTTTTTCTTTATATTTCATCTTTTTTCATACAGTACATCCTGACTGCATCCTCCCCTCCCTCCACTCCTCCCAGTTGCCCCTCAGCTCCTCTCTCCACCAGATCCAATGCTCCTCTGTTTCCCTTGAGAACAGAGAAGGCCCCCAAGGAAGAGCAACTGAACATGGAATAACAAGATGCAATAAGATTATATTTAATTTTTTGTTTTTGTTTTAGTGATAATTTGTACTTATTTTATCAACTTCCTCAATAAATGTTACCCAAGTTTCATTTTTGAAAATTCAGCCTTTTATTTCCCTTTGGTTTCTTTTTTCCTTTATAAGAAAACATTTTTAAATTTACTGGAATAAATAAATATATAAAACACATAATGTGTATTATGGGTAACATATATGTATAATATATTATAAATTTATAACTGTATATTATAATATATGCTGAGTATAATATTATAATGTATAATTCTACTAGTTTAGAGTTTGAATTCATTGATCTATATTACATAATCATAGTTTTAATCATCACAGTCATACAGTAAGTATAATACATTACACTATACACACATTCCCATAAGCAATTGCATGACACATTTCCGTACATGCCTATACTGTACTTGATCATATTCCCCTGCACTACGTCAGTCCCCCACCATATCTTTGTGACTGATACTGTGACTTTTACACAAGCTTAGCCCTCTCCTTCCTCATGACCAGGAGAGACAAAGTAGATCCTGTTTATGTTTGTGGACCTGCCTTGTCTCCTGTAGAACTCTATCTAGTTGAGCTACTTTCCTTAGAACACAACAGTTCTCTAGTCACTGTGCTGAGTGTGGATTCTTCCCACAGTCTCCTATGTGCTATGTTGTTGTTCCATTTGTTACAAATGTTACTTCTGCCATTCTGACCGTGAACAAAGGGCTCTTTAGTATGTTGGATGATGGAAGTGAAGTATCAGAGACTCTCATGAATGATTTTCACATCTACGTTCATCAAGAAAAGGAGCTCACACTTGCTCCATTTGTTGAACTTACTTGGTGGTGGGATCAGGCTAACACTGGCACAGGGATGAGTTTGGATGTGTTCCTTTGCTTTTTCTTTCTTGAAGTATTTTCTATAACCCTGGTCTTCATTTTCTGCAAATCTTTGAATGATTCAGGGAATCCATGAGATCTGGGCTTTGTCTTGTTTGGAACTGTATTTGTTGCCAGTGCAAACTGGTTGCTTATGACTTATGTGTTTAAGTGTTTTTATTTTACCTTAATTCAATATTTATGAACATGTCTAGGAATTTCTTTCCTATTTTCTAATTTCCTGGGTCATAAAAACTGTAACATCCCCAAAGGACCCTCTGGACTGCAGTTGTAACAGTTACAACATCAACATTTCTATAGTGTAATTTGTATCTGATCTCTCTTGATCAGCTTTGTTAAGGGGTTTGCATTGTGTCACATCCTTGAACAGAAGCAGCTCATTCTTTCAGGGATCTCAGGATTTTCCTTTGCATGCCAACTTTACTTATACCAACTCTGATCTTTCTTATGATTCCTCATCCACTGCCTTGAGTTTAGGTTCTTCTAGTATTTTTTATATCCTTGAAGAGCATCATTAGATTGTTTGGGATATCTCAGATTTCATGACAGAGAATTCCAAGCTATAGCTTTCCCTCCTAAAACTTTTTTTTCTGTTAGCATTGTTTGGGTCTGAAATTTCCCACAAGATAAAGTGGTTGAAATTAAGTAGAACACCATGGACAGCCACATGGAAGAGGACATTCTTGAAAAGGATTTCAGGATGTTAACATCTCTATGGTGTGGTTCATTCAGGGGGGCGAATCTGGCCTGCCACCTTCCCACACATACACAAGTGGCTGTCAAGGTTCTTGAGAAAAACACCAACAGTGTGGCTGACATCAGCACTCAAGTGAAGATCCTTCAGTCTCTGGAACACAGGAACATCGTTCGACTTTTTGACATGATCGACACACTGTCAACCACTTATGTGATTATGGAGTATGTGGCAGGAGAAGATCTGGAGAGCTGTCTCAGGGCACTGGGCTATCTAAAGGAGGAGGAGGCTAGAGGGACTTTCTGGCAGGTGGTGTCTGCGGTTCACTTCCTCCACCAGAGACACATCGTATACCGTGATATCAAATTAGAAAACATCCTAGTCAATGCAGCAGGAAATGCAAAGCTTTGTGACTTTGGGATGGCGATTGAAATCACAGAGGGGCAGATGTTGGAGGAGATCTGTGGCTCCTAGATCTATTGGGCCCCAGAGATCTTGGCAAGAAAACCCTATGATGGACTAGCAGGTGATATGTGGAGCTTAGGTATCATCCTATATGTCCTGGCCACAGTGCACTTTCCATACATGGAAGAAACCCTTGAAGGTATGCACAGGGTCATCACCACCACAATGTGTCCCATTCCCTACCATCTGTCAAACCCTGTCACATCATCATTGCCCAACTACTCCTGGTCCCTATCTGGTACCGATTCACAATCTGTCAGCTTGTGGAAAGAGTATGGTTGGCCCCCTTCAAGAACATGTTCTGCCTGCCACCAAAGAAATCCTGCCCAGGGTCGTGGAGACTATGTGCACCATGGGCTATACCTGTGAGGAGATTGTGTCATCCCTAACTCACAGGAGACAAAATAATCATGTATTAGCTACATGCAACATTCTCAAATATCAGCTGAGTGGTGGGGACAGCCATCAGCAAGATCAGATGCCCTGGCTAACAAGCAGCCCTCCAGGTCCTGTTCACCTCTCTCTCCCCTTGACAAGGAGAGCCAGTGAACCAGCATTTACAACTGGTACACAAGCTGGGAAGAGTCACTTTAAGGTGGAGGGTGTTGAAGAAAGAGGCAAAAGATGCAGAAGCTACACCATGCCCCACAGACTCTCCTTCCTGGAGGCGATGCCATGTTCAGACAACACAGTCCCAGAAAGAGATGCTCTCGTGGCTGATGTCATCAACACTGCTACAGGGGACATTGCAGTCAACAGGGATTCTGTTGACTCCCTGCCTGGCAATCTCTCCTCCCATGAATCAGTCTTGGAGGCTACACCAACAGGATTTCTGAACCTGGGCTTCTGTGAAGAAAATTCATTCCAAGGGCCAGACATTCCCAGTGACCAGCCCCAGGTAGCACCCATGACATCTGGATCCAGGCCATTCAGGGTCAGGAAACTGGTGAGGAAGCGAATTTCCCATGCACTGAGAGCACTGTGCTGCTGCTGCTACCCACCCCAAGGTGAGCCCTGAACCCTTGCATCAGGGGCTTCAAGGAAAGACAGGACAGTGGAGAACTACATGGAGAACAGTTCATTGGGCCATGCAGATCAATTCCTACATTGTCTTTTCAATATACTATTTCAATATCCTTTTGAAATGATGCCACTTTGCATCTCTTTCAGCTTAATCCAGCCTCAGAACTGTTGTGGAACAACTGGGGGTCATAAGTCACTTGGACCCCATGACCCTCTCTACCTTCCTAGCTTTGGTTGTGCTTGTAGGACCACTCACACTGCATGGAAAACAGCAGCCTTTACAACCAGGAATGACTTCATACCAATCTAGGCTGCTCATCATCTTGATCATTTTAACCCTCCATCTTACTCTGTGACTGCCTTATGGACAAAACAGCAAGACCTGTGTAAGTCCTCTGGAGAATGGAGGTGGGTGACAAAAGATATAGGGGACTAATTGGGAAACAGTTTTGAGACAGGAACATGGGACATGAGAGTTGGTGTAAATTAAGCAGTAGAGTCTGTCCTGAGGAAATTTCTGTCAACAAAGTAACATGAAAGAGATGTGTGTTTTTACCTGTGACAGGGGCCATGAACAAGTACGAAATTACCTCCCCTGAAGTGCAGAGTGGGAGGGAGCTAGGAATAGCCAGCAATGAGGAGGAGAGGGCCTGCTCTGAATGTTCCTAGCATGTGTCAAGGCACACAAGTAGGATGCTGTCTTGGAAATAACATCCTGTTCTTTCCTACAGATCTGGGGTGTAGCAGGAGAAAAGTACAGCACTATTGGTCAGTGGAGTCCTGTCCTCCTCAGTGCTGAGTAAGTCCTGTATGTTAAAGTCACTAAGAGAGGCACTTTCTAAATTCTTTCTGGTTTTATTTGGGAAAAGTGAAATGGTCTACTTGAACTACAGGCTTTGTGTGGTGTAATGCAACTGGAAGTATCCAGGTTTGAAACCTGTGTCCTGTGTGATGATATGTTAGGGCTACAGGTTCCAGCATCCATCCTCCAGGTATACGGTCTTAGCTACCATCTTCCCCATCCTTCACCTCACTGCTGCCCCTGCACTGTTGTTGATCATCCCTGAGAGTCACATGTAGCATCAAAAAATGAATGCCTACATCCCTCATGGTTCCTGTGGGACCAGGGTTCCATGGCATCAAAAAGGGCCTCTGTCAACAAGACAGACTTGCACACAGACTTCCCTCTTCTTTGATCACTTCATCACCTCCAAACTGCTTCCTGACTGTCTTTTAGAAGAACTGCAGGGACTGTAAATCCAGTGGGAGATGGGAGAATGGAGATAAGGGGGAGGAACAGGGGAAAGGAGGTGGAGAGGATGAAGAGGAAATGACAGAACCTGTAGAGAGGGGTAGAGTCTGTCCGGAGGAGCTTACCTGAAATGAATCAGGAGAAAAGGAGGTTTTGCTGGGGCAGGTGTTGAAGAAGTGAGACCAGGAACAAATATCTCAAACAGAGCAAAATGTGACCTCAGATTTATAGCCAGCAATGAGGAGGAAGGCCTTGATTGTGCTTGGCCTATGTCAAGGTAGAGAACTATGAGGCTACTTTGAAAAGGGATTCTGATTCTGGGCTATTGAAGAAGGGTGTTGCAAGAAACAAGGATGGAGTCCTCTACTGGTCTTGTCTGACATGGCCTTTGGCAGATGAAATGGCATCTATGTCTTTTTCTCCATAGCCTCCTTCGTCCAGGCTTCCCATGTTGCCTCCCACCTCCTGATCAAAGAATCTTGCATCATTTTTTCTATCTCATGGAGGGATTTATAACTGACATTGACCTTCCATTAACATTGTTCTCCTCCAATGTGGGAAGGTAAGTAGGCATTGCCAGGCCTGATGCTGAGTATTCCCTCTACAAGAACAGCAGCCATGGGAATTCTTTATGACCAATGCCCACCATTGGGGTCAGACTCACAAGGAAACCTTGATCATCATGGATCTCTTGATGACAGCCCCTGGTGCAGTGTGAAGCACTGGTTGAGTTGTAGTGTCTCAACTGTTTTCCAGCACGCCTTCTAGTTAGGGAGCAGCTCATTGATTTGGCAAGGGGAAATGAACTCGACAGGGACTCCAGGGTCCTAATCTGTATGAATCATGCACCTAAAGGTAAGATTGAGTACAGTAAGTATCTGTGTGTGGCAAAAGATAAGTTTCTGAAGTCTGGTCTTGATGTGGTGAAAAGGATCCCATGAGGTGGCATGTGCTAGCATCCCCAACACAGAGGTAAAGTTATCATTGACTTGCTCAACTGAAGAGCAATGGGAGACTGAGAGACTGCAGGGGTGTGACAAGGGAGGAACCATCTTCTCTGTTACAGTTGGCCTCCAGCGCCATTCTGACCATCTGACCCTGGCCTGTGAACAAACACTGATGCAAACTAGAGTCTGTGGCCAGACCTTCCCATTGGATGACAGCCAGCTTGTGCTGTCACTTACTTCTAGAACCCTGACCATCTGGTGAGTCCCATGTGCACAGAAGATCAGTCAGTTTGTTCAGGAAGAGAGAGAAATTTTCAGTTTGTGGGTATCACCTGGTGTCAGGCTGTGTTCCTGTTGCATATCAGTGAAGGCAGGGCTGAGAAATGGTTGAGGAGTCTGTTGAATTCTAGAAATGAGATAGGGAAATTTCCTGAATCCTCATTTGATATTTTACTTTTTTTGAGACTGGATCTCACTGTATGGCCCTGGCTACCCTGAGACTCTCTGTGTAGAACATACAGCTCTGAAACTCATAGAGATTTCTCTGCCTCCTGAGGTCTGTGATTACAGATATGGACTCCCATGCCTGCCTTCAAGTACTGTATGTATAGCATGAATGGTAAATTCCTCCAAACATTTGAAGGAAAGGATACAAGTTCTGTGCTTCTTTCATCTCAACAGGGTCAGGAATTGAACTGAAGGTTCTGTCATCCAGGATGGACTACAAACAGCAGCAAAGTCCGAATCGACCCTTCAGAATAGAAGTCTATGTCCACCACTGTACAGATACCTGGAGGTGAGACCTGCTGTCACGAATTCTTCTGGGGACCCTGGTCAGTGGGCTGCAGGAGGTATGCACTAGCTGACACATCCTTGGGAACAAGGCACAGAGCATGCAAAGGCTGTTCTCTAACCCTTTCCCAGGATCCCCACCTGAAGACCAGGCACACATCCCATGACTTCAACCTGACCAGTCAGGAGAGTCCAGATTGGCTACCTGGTCTGATTGATGAGTTCTTTCCATTTGAGCCTTGAGATCACAGCTGAGGACTCAAGGTGGGTCACTGAGACAGCTGGTGCCTGTCTTGGGATGTTGGAGGCAGAGCTTTCACTTTAAGCACACCAGTGGCAGAGGCATTGCAGGAAGCCATATATTCTAGATAGTAGCTTCCAGTTCTACTCATCTGACACCCAGATACTGTCTGCTTCTCTGCTGACTTCCATGGCTACTCTTGCTCATGGGTCCCACAGTGCTTTTGTTACTTGTCAAAACCACTTTGGGTTGGGTTTTAGGCCACTGAATCTTGTTCATACTCCCTGGCGAATGGAGAGCCCAGGGCTGCAGGTTTCTTTATTCTGAACCAACTAGGACTCTGTGCACCCCACTCTAGACAGTGTGTGATGGTAGAAATGATCAGCCCAAGAACACTGTGGACCAGCCCAGGAAGACCACTGTCCTATTCCATGCCCTGAGTGTTCTGTTTTTCATGTTCTGACTCCTACAAACCTCCAGATTTTGCAAATGAAAGAAGAAGGTGATCTTGGTCCTTTGGGACATGATTGTCACTCCTAACAGTCATCTTCAGGTGTATCTGTTTTCTAAAAAATGTCTAAATTTCGCTCTTTGACCTATGTGCTCTTTGTCCTGTATGCTCTTCATTTATGTATTCAATTTATTTATTTTTTACCATTAATTAATTAATTTTTCTCTCTGTTTATTTGTTATTTATTTCTCTACTTATCAATGTATTTATACATTTATTCATTTATTCATTTAATTTATATATCCAATCTATATATCTTCTACATTAGGTATCTTGATCACATTCATGTCACAATCACTTCACATCTGCCCTCCACCTTTACAACTGCCCCAATAAAACAAAATTTAAGAGAAAAAAAGGAAAAGTAAGATAAATTTAAACAGAGGGAAATGGTTTCTCATAGAAACTGCAGTGTGACAGAGTGAGTCACACTGTAGACTTCTCTGTCCACATATCTTCACTTGTTAGTGCTCATTGAAGAGTCACTGGTCAGTTCTAGGCCTACGGTGTCTACTACACTAATTTTTATTTGATACTGTCATCTGTCCTTTGCAATTGGCACATTAACTTGTTTCACTGTGTGGGTATGCAAATTTAAAACTCTAACATCAATATCACCAGTGCCACAGTACAAACCTGCTTCTAAATAAAGTGCCAAAGTTGATCTGGAGGTGGAAAGCAGAAGATGAGAACCAGAGATTGCAGAGGCAGCAGGAAAGAATTGGCTAAGGGAGAAATTTGGAGAGGATGGAGGAGAGAGAGGGGAGGAGCCATGGGGAGAGGGATGCACAGTAGGTCTAGCTTAAGTGCTGCATATTTCAAGTTCCCCTAGAGTCCCTTCCACATGTCCTTCCTCTTTAAAGGGATGAGCTCTCTACATCAGGAGACACACGGTGGCAATTTGAGGTGTGGCCTGAGAAAGCAGAAGTAGGATCTCTGCAGGAAGTCCAGATGGCAGTGTGCCCACTTCCCCAGCATAAAGGGTCTCTGTCCAGCACAGGAGGAGGTAAGCATCTAAGACAGGTTTCCCTCCAGGAAACCCTAGTTCTCAAGGAAATATGACCCAGGGCTGGTGTTACATAGCATCCTTCTCTGAGGGGGCCGTGAGCCTATACCGGTACAAGCTACCCATAACTGTGGAGACCCTGTGGACCAGTCTGCAGGGGAATAACTAGCAGTACTCATTGATCTGTCCACTCTTCAGATGTCTGGTCCTAGTGAAATGTTTCCCCACAGGAGTGAAAGGGAGCTCCTCCCTCTCCTCCCTCTCCTCCTTCTCCTTCCTCTCTTCCCTCTCCTCCCTCTCCTTCCTCTCCTCCCTCTCCTCCCTTTCCTTTCCCTCCTCCCTCTCCTTCCTCTCCTTCCTCTCCTTCCTCTCCCTCCTTCCCTGCTGTTGTATTTGCAGCCTTCATTTATCCCTGTGTCCTGCCCATCAGAAAAGACACAGTCCCACTGCATGCTGGCCTAGTTTACATGCTTGTGAAGGGGCCTCACTGTAGGGAGTTTCATCAGAACCATATTTGTCTCCTAACAGGAAAGTGACAGCAAGCTAGAGGAAAATGGGTACCACTTCAGATGGAATGCTGGGACATTGCTCCACTTTGCAAGTGAGTAGGCCTTACCTAGCCTAGGGCACAGTGGTCAGAGGTGGGGTCAGCACTCTTAAAACTACTTTGTACCCAGGTCCCACTGGGTACAGTGGTCAGGCCTAGACAGCCTTGTTGACCATAGAGCTAGGGCTTTCAGCTAGGCTGACTGCTTTCTTGTCCTGCTGGGATAATTGTTTAAAGTGTTATCAGGTGCACGTGACAGGCAGACAGCCTCTCCATGCAGTGAAGTATGGCCATTCTGATGTGGATGAATGCCAAGGCTCACCTGTGTGCATCACATGGCTGAAAGCATCACTGAGACCACTATATAACAGCCTGTTTCAGATACTTAGTTTTTGGTTTCTGGTCTAAAGTTGACTCTGGATTAGAGGTAGGAAGAATTAGACTGCCCATACAAGTCTGCCTCAATCCCAAACGTAGGTGATCATTAAGCTTGTGGTACAGAGGAAGAGAGAAAGAGGGAGAGAGGGACAGGGGAGAGAGAGAGAGAGAGAGAGAGAGAGAGAGAGAGAGAGAGAGAGAGAGAGAGAGAGAGATAGAGAGAGAGAGAGGAGAGAGTCAGCTGAGGCATGGCTACAGAGGGATATTGAGATAACTTGGTGTAGGTGGCACATCTCTCCCCTCTGATCCTAACACCATTGAGAAGGAACACTTTGAATCAAAGATGGTGAACATCTTCTCAACACCTGTATGCTGTGACATCCATTCTGTCACTGGCCAGCAACTTAGTCTGTGTTGGGTTCCAGAGACTGGGGCATGGGGATTGACACAACCTAGCAAGGGAAACCAGTCAAGAGACAATGACCTGCTTGCTCATCAAGATCATGGCTTGTCTGTTGGTCAATGAGTAACCATTCTGGCAGGCTTCACCCAGAGGCACTTAACTGAAACCTGGGCCTGTGGAAGGGAGTCTTAGGTACTATGGGCAGGCATAGAAACTCTCAGGAGACAGCACATGTGTATCAGGACCCTAAACCCTGGTCATGGTCTTTGAGAATATGGATTTCAGGTAGCAGAGTTGATGCCCAAGTAGCCAGGTGAGTATAATGTAAACTTTTTATATCACTGGCCACTGCAGAGAGCATGTGGTGGCCTTTAGATTGTTACATGAGAGAAGTCAGATTACGATCAGGCTCACACACTTAACACCCTCCCTTCCCCCATTGCCTGCCTCCTGGAAGCAGTGGGAACAGGTGCAGACAATAAATGCTATTGGTATCAAGATCTTTCCACACACTACCCCAAAGTTGCTCAGTAATATTCACTTCCTTGTAGAGAAAAGTGAATCCACCTGGAGCCGGGTAGCTTGTTCCTTTACACAAAGTCTGACTGGTTGGGACTGTTTACATTCCTCCCAGGTCATTGACACAGATAGGATGACTAGTGTGGTAACAGCCTGGGTCTCCTGTAGTCTCAGAGGTCAACTCCAGAACTCTCATTGACCATCCTTTTCTCCTCAGATCTGCAGGTTCTGTTGGACATGTTCTGTAACAAAACTCATCTTCACCATATGTGCATCCTGTCTCATCTAGGCAAGTGTTCAGTGAGCTGGGTGCAGGAAGCACAGCACCTAGAAACAGACATGTTGGTGGAAACTGCTTTTCCTTCTTGATCCCAGAGCCTGTTTATGGGACAGTAGCAGAGCAGCGAGGACAAACCAATCCCTGCATTCAGGGCTTCGCAGGGAAAACCCACTGAATTCTTCCAGAGGAAGGCACATGGGAAGAAAAGGGTCATTATTCCTGCCTCATTAGGTCCTGAATTCCACCAGAAATAAACCAGCTATTATCTGAAAGGCCACAGGTATAGGGTGGTGAATGAATCTTTTTGCCAGCCTCATCACTGGTCTAACATAAGCTTTTCCTTCTAGGTACCTGGCTATATCCTGAATCGTGGACCCCGAAAATTCCTGACCTGAGTATGCGCACACTAAACATTAGTGACATGGAGGAAAAAGAGTGCCTCTCCCCTCTCCTTCCTAGCAGACTAGCATGCACTGTCTGAGCTCCAGAGGAACTCAGAGGCTGCACACAGCAACAGGAGGACATGCTGTGGAGGACAATGACATGGTTTCTCTTCCACCATCCAACTACAGACACCCACCCCAAATTACCAACAAGATCTGGGGAATCTACAGGAGCGTCCCCCTGTGGAAGCCTCCCAGTGGGTACTTACTGTTAAATTCTGCCCAACTGAGACCCTTTTGCATTTTCACAGTTCGGAAAGTCACCTATGCCTCTCTGTCTTCACAGATAACAAAGAAAACCTGCCTGGGCGGGTAAAGAAATATCTCAGAAGAGCCTTGGGAATTAAATCAGCTTCTCTTTCTGAACTCTAGAGTGGATCTCCTGAGAAGGGCAGTACCCATGGACCACCTGTCGCAGGCCTCCACTTACATGTAGAGGCAGAACTTGCGGTCATACATTTGGCCCATTTCTCACTGGTATTAGGCAAAAATAATTTACAGAGAAATACTGAAGTATTTCATTAGAATTCCAACATAATTTCTATAAACTGGCAGTTAGAATGTTTTGAACCCTGTAGGAGAGAAATCTAAATAATATGAGCTCTCAGTTTCTATCAGTTGTTATTCTAAAGGTGACAGATGTTTGCACTTCATCTATACACTCAGCAAAATCCAGTCTGATGCTCAAACACAAGATGTAACAACCAATGGGACCTAAACCTAGAAGACATGGAGGACAGGAGAGATTCCTCCAGACCCAGATCTTCTTCTTCCAGGACTTCCTAC